>NC_089861.1:35541601-35846601 GCF_036373705.1 Amia ocellicauda | reverse complement strand
AAGCCCACAGAACTACATGGACAGTCAGACCCTGCTGCTCCAGGTGACGCAACTCACACTGCTGTAGCAACATACTGTTAGTCACACTATTTCTGTTATGAAATATGTCTATGCTTATATAGTACATTTGTGTTTTGCACCGCTTAATTTTTCAATATGTATTTCAGTCCTTCATTCTTATGTTTGATATTGCCGCCTTAAGACACCTATTGAGCAATCATTAACAATCATCCCTTTGTGTTACTTTAATATTCTGAATCATTTATTTTCTATTCCCAAGCAGACCATTAGCATATTCATTAAATTAAGTGTGTTTGGCTACTACCATTAACTCAATCATTAACTCCTTAAACTGACAAAACCCCTCTGGTACCCTTAAAAGGGCACCAAATCCATGTGCTTCTCTTTAATCCCATGTGTACTCGTCACTGTTGTGGTGTTTACCGAGCCAAGTGTTTGGACTCTCAGCTTTTCAATGATGTGAAGCATTCTCTGATGTGAAAACATTGTTTTGTATACCCCCCTTGGATACTTGGTCTGAGTAGGAATACAAACAAACAAACAATTGGAGAAAAAAAATTAAATGAAATGGGGGGTGGGGGCATACAGTGAGGGTAAAAAAGTATTTGATCCCCTGCTGATTTTGTAAGTTTGCCCACTGACAAAGAAATGATCAGTCTATAATTTTAATGGTAGGTGTATTTTAACAGTGAGACAGAATAACAACAAAAAAATCCAGAAAAACACATTTCAAAAAAGTTATACATTGATTTGCATGTTAACAAGGGAAATAAGTATTTGATCAGCAAGATTTCTGGCTCCCAGGTGTCTTTTATACAGGTTACGAGCTGAGATTAGGAGCACTCTCTTAAAGGGAGTGCTCCTAATCTCAGCTCATTACCTGTATAAAAGACACCTGGGAGCCAGAAATCTTTCAATCAATCAGATTCCAAACTCTCCACCATGGCCAAGACCAAAGAGCTGTCCAAGGATGTCAGGGACAAGATTGTAGACCTACACAAGGCTGGAATGGGCTACAAGACCATCGCCAAGCAGCTTGGTGAGAAGGTGACAACAGTTGGTGCGATTATTCGCAAATCGAAGAAACCCAAAATAACTGTCAGTCTCCCTCGGTCTGGGGCTCCATGCAAGATCTCACCTCATTGAGTTTCAATGATCATGAGAACGGTGAGGAATCAGCCCAGAACTACACGGGAGGATCTTGTTAATGATCTCAAGACAGCTGGGACCATAGTCACCAAGAAAACAATTGGTAACACACTATGCTGTGAAGGACTGAAATCCTGCAGCGCCCGCAAGGTCCCCCTGCTCAAGAAAGCACATGTACAGGCCCGTCTGAAGTTTGCCAACATCTGAATGATTCAGAGAAGAACTGGGTGAAAGTGTTGTGGTCAGATGAGACCAAAAATGAGCTCTTTGGCATCAACTCAACTCGCCGTGTTTGGAGGAGGAGGAATGACCCCAAGAACACCATCCCCACCGTCAAACATGGAGGTGGAAACATTATGCTTTGGGGGTGTTTTTCTGCTAAGGGGACAGGACCACTGCACCGCATCAAAGGGACGATGGACGGGGCCATGTACCATCAAATCTTGGGTGAGAACCTCCTTCCCTCAGCCAGGGCATTGAAAATGGGTAATGGATTGGTATTCCAGCATGAAAATGACCCAAAACACACAGCCAAGGCAACAAAGGAGTGGCTCAAGAAGAAGCACATTAAGGTCCTGGAGTGGCCTAGCCAGTCTCCAGACCTTAATCCCATAGAAAATCTGTGGATGGAGCTGAAGGTTCGAGTTGCCAAACGTCAGCCTCGCAACCTTAATGACTTGGAGAGGATCTGCAAAGAGGAGTGGGACAAAATCCCTCCCGAGATGTGTGCAAACCTGGTGGCCAGCTACAAGAAACGTCTGACCTCTGTGATTGCCAACAAGGTTTTGCCACCAAGTACTAAGTCGAAGGGGTCAAATACTTATTTCCCTCATTAACATGCAAATTAATTTATAACTTTCTTTAAATGCGTTTTTCTGGATTTATTTGTTGTTATTCTCTCACTGTTAAAATACACCAACCATTAAAATTATAGACTGATCATTTCTTTGTCAGTGGGCAAACATACAAAATCAGCAGGGGATCAAATACTTTTTTCTGAACAAAACAAGCCTATTCGCAAATAAATACGTTCAGTTTAGCTTGTGGGGCAGGACCCGCTATCTGCACTGAAGCAATAACAGTGTACTGTACAGAAATACAATAGTCAGCAGTCAATGAGGTTGCATTCGAATTCAATTCAATTCAATAGTTACAGAACACCTATTTGTGTTTGGGCGGGGGAATGTGATTTGATTTGATTTTGGCTTATTGTCTTGGCTACGGGAATGACGTTCTAGAGCCGGGCCCGAACCGTCGACCTCCCCCCCCCCTTACAGGGACTGAGCCAAGAAGCTGCTGCAGAGGCAGTTGGTGATAGGGGAGGTGATGGGATGCAAGAGAATGAAGTGCTGGAGGTGTGTGTTGATGACGAGGTATTTATACTATTTGACCAGAAGCGAGTATGATGACTTCATAGTGGTTTACTCCTGAAATGAATTTATAAATTCCACTTAAGTAATTTTACAACACCGATTTGCCTTGGAGTGGAGGAATGTGATTTGATTTGAATTTTGCTTATTCTCTTGGCTACGGTTCCGAACCGTCAAACCCCCAAAAGTGTGAGACGGCTCCCTGTATCGCCTGCACAGATTAAGATCAAAGTCTAGTTTAACTAGTTGAATCTCCCGGATGTTGGATTGGGATGTGATTTTGTAAGCTTCAGATGACCAACGTCCGTGAGACTTTGTGTGCTGCGGAAGAAGATGGATATTTGATTAGATGATGAACTGGTGTCAAATTATTACTCGTGTTGCGTGACAGGGTGAGAGTTCATGGGAATGATGCAAGTTGGTTTGATATTTCCTGATGGGTCCATTTTATGTGTTTAAAGCAGATTGTTAATCTGTAGGGTGAGGAAGGAAGCCTGGAACATGGAGGTGGAAGAAGGAGTTGAAATGCGATCAAGCGCTGAATGGGGAGAGTCTCTGGAACGGAGAGGCTTGAAGGAATGGACTAGTATTTAATGATGTTGTAAAGCGGAATTGTTGTGGAGTGGATTGGTGATGAATCTCGTTTGTGAGATGAAGTGTAGCAGACTGGTTAATGTTTTAGAGTTGGAACCCAAAAGCGGATATGGTCCGAGAAGACTGCACAACGCGTTGAGGTAATAAGTAGAGTGAGGTTTTACTATTTATAGGTATACGGCAGAATGAACACTTGTTTTATTCTATATACTACTGACAACATTTCTCCCAAATTCCAAATAAAAATATGAATGCAATGGAATGGCTGCCATACATGTAGAGATGCTGATTTAAGAAAAATGTGCAGTGGGTCTAGGCAGGGTCTAGGAAATCAGGTGGAGATGTGGTGAATGAAATGATCAGTTATGTTACGATTGATCTCAGTGGATGTTTTATTTCGGTTTGCACAGTGTCTCGGATACCCTAGATTTTACACAGCCTACATATTTAATATAGAAAAGTATGTGTGTGTGTGACATCATACCCAGGACAAGCAATAATCATGATCATTTGGATTTTTTTTTAATTATTTTTAAATAATCCCTACAGATTATTAATTTCATTCAGATTCATTTCAAAATATGGATGTCATTCTTGCATATTTTTCCTTACTTTTAAAAAAAAATTTGGAACACCATTTTCATGTCACTGTTTTTGAGAGAGATTTAACAATCTTTTATTTAAAGAAAAAGTACTACCACCAAATCAGCACATAAAATCCAACAACAAAAACCCAACACGTGCACAAAACACACATCTAAAATCATAATTTATAATCTGAAATGGACTCCCTCTACACATTGACATTTATACTCCCACATTCTTTTGATTTAAATCCTACAGTTATGGCAATTGTAGTCTGCTTTTCAACTATTTAATTTCACCCACCCTTAGTTCTAATGTTTTCCAACACTTTATCAATTTAATGCATCACTCAGTCTGCTTGTTGCACAGGGTATGTTTGTGCAGACTTTCTGTAGTAAGTGTGAAGGAAGCTGTTTACATGACCTAATACTCCAGTAATACATATGAACCAGCATAATGTGCAGTACACCAGGTGAATATTTGCAGTTTGTTGTCACTCAGTTTTGTTGTTGCATTTGTTTTTATTCGTTATTTTGTAAGTATTTTTTCAATAATAACAATTAGTTGTGAGAGAGACGGGGAATAATAATAATAATAAATATAGCTGCAAGCAGCAATGTAGGGGGCTAAGCATATGTGTAGGGATATGGCATATTTAACATACCATGATGAGACTTGGACGTGGGTTTCACGCACCTCAGTGCAGTGATCTAACTGCAACACTAAATTATCCAGGCTTCATAGTATGCCTTCAGGACTGCTACAGTATGATGATGCTAGTACATGAATATTGAAACTAATAAAGTTATAAGTAGCCAAACATATATGTAGGTATAGATCATGTTTATCATACTTTTGGGGTTTTGGCCATAGCAGGACTTGAACCTGGGTCTCCTGTACCACAGTGCAGTGACATTAACATCTGTCCCATTTGTCAGTAGTCAGTGTGTCACCAAACTATCCTATGCCTGTGAGAAGGGATTAATTAGAGCATAACTTTGTTTGTAATATGAGTCACCATTTATAATGTGTGATATGTTATTCATATATATTACAAAATGTTTTGTACCCTGCAATATACTACATTTGTATTTTGTATTCTTACAGTGAATACATGGACAATATAAAATTAACAACTTCATGATTTGTAAAGATAACTATTACTTAAATTTGTATTGGTAGTACAGTTCCCTCTCTTTTTCAGGTCCATATGAATGTATAACATGTATTGCTTCATAAATGTACTATATTATAAGTCCAATCCTTAATATCAAGCTCCCAAGTGGTGCAGTGAGTAAAGACACAAAATACAAGACTAAGATGTTCTCCTATCTTGTATATGTCAACATCTGCATGTTTGTGAGTTCCTGTAATCAAATCCCCCTGCACACTTGGTATGATGGTTGAGTTTCAGAGTATGTGGTCTGTACTGGAAGTCCCTGTAAATGGCATTGTCTATGATTGATAGAGCATGTGCTCTCTCAAGAGCAGCTGTACATTCAGTGTGGTAGGGTGTAATTGGATTAGATGGTTAAATCTTTATGAATTTAAATTTACAAATCTGAATATAGGTCATTATAAGAAGTGTCATGTACCAACTTTCACATCTGTTCCATTAGTGGTTTGGAAGGAGAAGAGGTTTGAATCTTGTCTAATAATTGTCATTTAATCTAATATTGGCACCACACCATATGACATATGACCTCCACATTTCTTGTGGGACAACCTGCTATAGGTATCTACAAACACACCAAATTTGGTGAGTTTCTGTTATGATGTTTTAATGTCATGGTTGTTTGAAATTTATGGAGAAAAAATAATACATTGATTTGCTCATAGCAGACATGTTTAATTAATCAACTTTTAAGGAACAGAGGAGACTATGTGGGGACTTGATCCAAGTCTTCAAAATAATGAAAGGCATCGACCACATCAAACCACAGGAGCTTTTCCAGATCAGCAGGGGGACACGCACCCGGGGACACAAATGGAAATTGGGCTTCAAGGCATTCACGATGGAAACAGGACACACTTATTCACACAGAGTTGTCACAATCTGGAACAAACTCCCCAGCAATGTGGTAGATGCTGAAAATGTGGGAACATTTAAAAATAGACTGGATAGGATCCTTGGATCACTTTGTTATTAAGGGACACCAAACGAGCACGATGGTCAAATGGCCTCCTCTCGTTTGTAAACTTTCTTATGTTCTTATGTACTAACTTGCTTTTAACAAATCTGATAGAGGACCAAGCCAAGGTCATGTGTGCAACATTTAGGATCAATCGACCTGCGGTTTCAGAGACGACAACGTGTGAAAATTTACTTTTGAGGCTTCCAAGTGTTTCCAGACAACACATGATTTCAGACTCCTAAAAAAAAGGCAAATTGTCAAAATCGGCAGTTTTCATGGTCAAGTTCCCCCTCTTGTGGTCAAATATTTTAACATAGAAACCAGCAACAATCTCAAGATCACCTACCCTTATTTGATTTAAATATCGATTAATTAAGTTAGTAATAATATAAATAGCTCTGGTATCATAAATGATTAGTAAACACTATCTAGGATTTGTTTGTGTACTGGTTTAAAAAATACAAACTTTAAGTACTTTTCAATTGCTGCAGCTTTTCTCTTCTAAACCTTATTTAGTTGCTTACCTGGTGTATCATTTGATTGTCACATTGAGTTCTGATGTGTATGTTTTATGTAATTCCAACATGTAAAAGCAAAGTATACAACTAAGGGCAATACCTACATTTGATTTTATTATAGCTCCTCACTGAGTATGTTCACCCTTTCATCTCTACTGTATACGGCAACAGGGTTCGTACGGGTGCTTGAAATCCTTGAAAATGCTTGAATTTTAAGGTGGTATATACACGTTTCATAATTCTTAGACGTGAATGGCCACTGTAGGCATGTGTTTGATGGTTTGCTGACAATTCCTCTTTCTGTTCACAGTCATGTATGTGCCATCAGCATCATGTGTGTGCGCCCGTGCTGTCCAGAGCGAGTTTAGAGTTTTTCTTAAGTTGCTTAACGTTTCTTTGTGTATTATTAAGACTTAATATAAAACTTAAATTTAGTGTATAGGTTTTCTACAAGTATATAATATAATAATTGTGCTTGTGTATTTAAATAATAAATGTAAATTAGACAAACCTATAAAAGTACTAGAATATGATTTATTTTTCAGACATGTACAGCAATAAGCACAAACGCAACCAAGAGACGGAATAAGAAGAATAACTGTTGCATATGTGTATTCAATTGATCATTGTACACGAAAGAGTCGATAAACATTGATTTAATTAGAATTAAATGACTAGATAGATCGACAGAATATGCTTTTTCAGACTAGCAAAGTAATAAGCATACCGGTAGAACAACCGCAACAAAACAAAGTGTTTTTTTTTTCTTATATATATATATATAAATAAATATAGGACATGTTGATGGTTTAGTATTTGTAAATTATTATAATGTGTAATTCCATTTAAAAAAATAAAAAAGCAGAGACCAGCAGATACTAATGCAAAGTATTTATAGCTGAGGGAGATTCCATAACATATATAGACCGTCACCGTTTACTAAGTTAAGGATATAGGAACTTATTCTTGGTTGTTTTGAAAACAAACATGATGATGTTTTGACAGTAAGTGAGCATACTGAATATACATGGATTGAGAACTTATTGTTATGCTCTATTTTACATTTGCTCGTTGAATGTACATGGAAGTTCAGTAAAGAAAAGTGTTGATTGTAGTTTTTAATGTTTTGAATGTTTAAAACAATTGTCACTAAAGCTTTCATTCAAACTGAAGTTACTGTGTACTGATGTTCATTAATTTTGACTGATTGCAAGATTGATTTATACTGATTTAATATCAACCTGATTTAAGCCATGAAACATTTTTGGTGTTACAGCATAATATCTAATAGTGTGAAATTATAATTTCATGTGCTTAGTTCAGTGCAGAAAAGTGTGCATTTTAGATGAGAAGGTTTAGTTTACCAAGATGCTGGAAAAGCTTTGACCAGGCACCTTGAAAGTACTTCAAAAGTGCTTGAATTTGACTTTTGAAAAGCTGTATGAACCTTGAGCAAGCGATTCTGCACAGTTCTGTATATAACATGTTACCATAAGTTACAATTTCACTGAGAGATAAGAACACAAAGTTGTGCCACCCGTTAACATTATAGAAACGGGAAATCATGCACTCTGGATGCCAGCCAATCTCACTTGGAAATTACTTTCAGTTGAAAGTACCGCTACAGATTCAGCAATGTCATTGCTGTTTTCTTTTAGATTTTTTGTAGAACACAGTCCGAAGATACTGTATACCAAAGCACACATCAATCAGTTTGAGAAATTGAGGCTGAAGTGTTTTCAGCACAAGCCAAGATGATGGCCACACCATGCCATTTATACATTTTTGGAAATAGCCTAGTGTCATAAGTCTCATAGCTCAATTCTTTACCGTACCTGATAAAACGATGTTTGAAAACTCATTTTTTGTTTTAACTACAATCATGATGACTACCAAACCATGTGACATTATGCAGCCATTTTGCAATCGAGTGACCATACTATAGACCCCTACATCTATGCCAAGTTTGGTGACTTTTTAACCAGCGGTCCAAAAGTTATAGGCATTTGAACATACTCTGGTGAAAGAGAAGAGAAATTAAGTAACAATCAGTCCAATACATTCTAACCGTTCCATGCTGTGCCATATGCATTTATTTGCAACTTGACCATCTCTGAAATTTGATTTGGCTCATGGTGGCCATCTTGTTTTTTCAATTAACTTGCCTTGAACAAATCTGATGGAGGAGCTAGCCAAGATCATGTGTACAAAATTTCATATAAATTGGACCAACTGTTTCGGAGAAGATCTTTGAAGATTTTTTGACAAATCCAATATGGCTGCCAAACCATGTGAACTAATGACTTGTCTTGGACAAATCTGAATATAGGCCATAACATAACCACATACACCAAGTTTCACATTTGTCCCATTTGCAGTTTCGAAGAAGATTTTTGTAGATTGTCCAAAATCTGTCACTAAAGCCAGTGTGGCCACCATACCATTTGACATATGGCCTCCATATTGCATAGGTCTACATAGCCATCTATCACTGTATGAAGTTTCATGACTTATCGGCTCAAACAAAAGGCGGAAATAATAAAAAATAAGTTGCATGCAACTTTCCAAGCTGTATCAGTAGGTTTCAGATTTGAGCAGACATTAGTAGTTTAAATGCATGTGTTATGAAATGTGTAATTTTCTATTATAATCCAATGTAGTATACATTTGAGGTTTTCAATCTTTTGTCATTTGTAGTGCGTATTTCAATGTCACAGGACTATAATACTAATTTCTTGCTTGCATGCATCAATTATGTAAGGTACCACCATTGTATTTTTTACTTAATTCTAGCACATATGTGAAACTTTAATTAATGTCATTCAAGATGCAGAATGCAATTTCAAAACTTATCCACATGATTGAGGTAGAGGTCTACATAAGGAATGTCATGATGTGGCTGACATGTGAAGCTGTCATTTTGATTGGTGTACAGCAGCTGTGTTTTGTGGCCTATCAACTGGGTTGATCGAGAGAGTGAGACGAGGAGGAGGGTGGGGGTTATAATAGGGCTATAGCTATATTTACAACATAAAACATATTGTCTGTCTATTACAGCTGTGTACATCAATGCAGAAAATGCACTTTCAACAGGGCTGTTTGTGTGGCATTTAGTACATGGCAGTGTCTTTATTCTGTGTGCCCTAGCTGAAGGTGAGAGACACCTCACTGATGTTGAAGCCAACAGCAGTCTAAACACTAACACCAGCAAGCTGTCACCTAGATGGGTCTGCTTCTTGCATTCCAGAGGTGTCTGGAGAGGGGTGCTTTGTTGTTTTACCATCTGTACAAGGGACAAATGTTTATTCGATTTGATGGGGGTGCGATGGTCCTGGTCAGCACCTCTGCAGACAGGCATCCTGCCTGTAAGCCCTTTGATCTGTGACAGAGGCGTGAACTATGTTGAAGGGCTGCAGCTATCAATTATTATGATAATCGATTTTTCTAAACATAAAATGATCGATTATTTGAATAATCACAACAATAAATTATCAATGCATTCTTATGAGGTCCTGGTGCCAACATGGCATCCTATTCTCGACTTCAAACTCTGTAAATACAGAAAAAAAATACTGAAAAAAAACCCACTTCAACTCCAGATGAAAACACAAAACCTTCCCAGGTACCACATTTTGAAAGTAACGATAATGATTTAATGCCTGAAATTGCTTTAAAATGTAAATGTATGATGAATTAAATACAAATTAAATACAAAATAAATTACCAAATTATGTTTTTCATTTCCCCTTTATGCTCCTGTGTACTACATATTCATGTTCAGTAAAGGTTGTTTTCTTATGTTTGAACAAAAAACTATGCAAATGCAATAATAAACTTTTGTAATAAAACTAAACAAAAATGAAAATAAAAGTATTAAACAATACACTAACACTAATAATACGTAACACACTGAAACTCGTATGCAAATAATAAACTACAATGAAACGCAAATTAAGATAATACACTCTAAAGCTATAATGAACAATGAACTGTAATTATCAATTAAAACTCAATCTTTATCAAAACCTGTGCCATCAGCGACTTGTTCTGAGCAATGTCTTGAAATGTTCAATACAATAAGCTTGGAAGGATGGGCTAGAAATGCGCTGGGGTGACAGGGCTCTTGTGCAGCATTGTGATTGATCAGGTTGCCTCAAATGCTGCTACATTGCCTTGTATTCAGCAATGTTTTCTGAACGTATCTTGCAACAGCACTGTATAGCTCTCGCTAAAAATGAAATAAACTACAGCTAAACAAGTACAACTAAAAATAAAACTAGCAATGATAATATAAAGCTATTTATATACTTGTAAAAGTTGAATGGATTGCAGCAATAGACAGAAGACTTCTAGACATGCACAGGTACACAGAGGCTCTAAACAACATGCATAAGGATAAAAACCATAACATGATCACCGTCCCCGGCTTTCAATTCATATTCTAATGTATCAACACTGGCTTTGGGAATTACATGAAACTACATGGTACTGTGGGTTTTCATTTGACGTGTGTGCATACATCATGGTATTGAAGTGGTTAAATGCTCAGTCCTGTTGTACTCCATAGCGCCCAGAGCCTACATATGTTTCAGAAATCTATCTAAATGTATATGTAGAATTAGACATGCCTGAAACATGCACATAATCCATGTGTCTTCCATCATGGCGCATGTATGTGCAGTATCCCACGTCTACAGCATCACTTAAAAATGACTTTACACATAAACCTGAGTTTCCCAGCTTAAATCAATTGTTCAGTGCTGCACCTGTCGGTGCATAAGCATTGTCCAGAAAGCCAATTGATTTTAACTTGGAAATTCTGGTGTGCTTGTATTCAAAAGTCACTTTTAAGTTATTCTTTACATGTAGCAAATTGCGTCTACATGTGCCACGATTGGCCGGTGTAGGATTACGTGCAAAGTCAAATTCTATTACGGTAAGTCAAATTCTATGTTTAATTTTGGATATAGACTTTTGCATAGATTAGCATGAGAGAAAATCTTACATCGGAGGCAAGAGTAAATCCAATACTTTCGTCAGCGCAATTTCATAATTAGCAACGTTGCAAAAACTTACCATGCGTTTAGTTTCTCAGGCTCAAGCTTGTCGGATGTGCTCTTTTGGAAAGCTAATTCGGATTCACAGCCCACAAAGCACCGTACGGTTATCATTCTTTCTCTTTTATAAATACTGACACAGTTTCGATGCTTTCGCCCGGTAGGCTGACTGCGACATGCAGGTTGACATTTTTCCACTGAGGCGCACAGGTGGATGACAAACCAAGTGATGCATTACTGGCCCAAAATCCCGCCCCCTTTTTAGCCTTAAAATTGTATTTATTGGACAAATCTGCATAGCAACACATTGTTATAAGCAATATCAGAGATATTCATTGATTGAATGAACCATTCAAAAAACTTTTAAAACAAACGGAGGTTTTGTATTAGTTATAAGAAATACACGTCTCTTAGAGAAGACTGGAAAAGGCAGTGCGGTTAGCATGCACACTAGATGAGAACGCTTTTAAAGGAGTCAAATGGGGGATGTTTTGAACATTTTACTACTTCTGAGACCGGTAAGACGAAATGAAACAAACTTTTTAGTATTGTAAACTTTTAATTTGGCACATTGATTAGTATTTGTACACAGTTATGACAGCGATTTGGAACAGGGGGAGGCAGAAGTTTTATCACGGGAATATAAATACGAGGTGGTGAAAGTGCAGATTCAATGTTTCTAGTTTATTTCCGCTGGTCAACCTGTATGTCAGAATCACCATTTCGACATAAATAACAGATAATGGATAAATTGACACAAGAAAGCTGGTAAGAATAATAAATAAGCAGTAATAGTCCGAGATGTATTTCCACACTGCAACCCCGACCAGCCGATTTCGCCGCAAAGGAGAAAGATCACATCTGCCCCTAGCCGAACACACGCGTTTACAATCAATGCAAAGTAAGCCATCTACATTTATTATTATTAGTAGTAGTTGTATTGTTATTATTAAATATTAATGGTACTAATAACAACAACAACAATAATCTGTACATTTTGAAGATGTTTTTTATATTTATTCAACACACAGCACAAGCTGACCGTTTCTTGTGATATATAGGTTTCATATTATGCTTTTATGTATTTATGTAAAACTAAGTAATTTGCTGCGCTATGTTAAGCGATGTGATTTTTTTGAGATTGCTCAAGGCCTGACGCATAGTACTCTGAGGGTTAAACCGTTATTCTCACACAGAGCCAAGAATACGGGCCGATGATATTGGGCGAAAGGGCTCAGATCAAAGGTATTAATAAGAATGGTTAAGATGAAGTCAACGTAGCTAAATTACTATTCAAAGGCTGAAATATTGTACAAAATTCGACGTATTTTACTAGTCGAATAAATTGAATAATCTTTGCAGCCCATAGATGTATTTTTGGTTTGCTGGGTGGTGGAAGAATGTTTCGGAGTCGGCAGTTCTAATCAGAATTTATGACGTGCACGGGAGGAACAGTGCAACACAGAACTCAAAGGATTTTAGGCTAGCATGACACTGTTCCCCAAAAGTTTAAAGATAGAATAAAGCTTTTATATCCCCTCTGGGACATACCCTCAAGGGGTTTGACATTTTACAAACCGTGTCTGAATGGTCATTTCTATAACTAGCAGTGATTTTTCATTGGCATTCTAAACTAAGCCTTCCCATCTCATCAATATTATAATCAATACTTGTGAATAATAATCATTAACCTCTGCATTGCCAGTTGCATTGGAAGGTAATTTGCAGTTAATACATTGCAAGAAAGGAATGTGAACTGCTGATAACCACGTTAGGAGTAACAGCACACCAAGGACAAAGGCAGGATAGGATGTTAAAATTTTTCCCCCACACTGGGAATTGAGGTTTCTCCAGAAAATAAAATTGAATTGTCATCTTGTGTTTCTAAATGTGTATTAAAATTAAATCGTTTACTAAATTGTGGTGTATGTCCAGGTGGAGGCACTGCAGGCTCAAATGGAAGAACAGACCAAATTAGCCAAGGAGCAGGTGGAGTCTTTATTGGAGGACCGCCGCATCAGAGTAGAGGAAGCGCAAATGCAAAATCAGCGAGATCAGGACAGGATTTCCTCTCTCACTGACAAGTAAGCTTCCCTGCTTTTCCCAGATCCATTTCTTCTGAAACGCAAAATATTAAAGCCCATATTTTATCTGTATCAAAATATTGAATGCGTATTGTGTTGGCCCAGTTGTCTTTCTGTTTCTGATTTATTTTGCATTCTGGAGTGTAACCTTGAATTATTTACACATTTGCAAATATATCCATCTGGGCTTCTTCAGTTACCTGTAGCAAGAACCTGCAGTTCTGTGTTTTGTTTGTTTAAAACTTATTCATTAAATTCTATGGAAGAGTAGTTAAAGGCCATGAAAAATCAAATATCTTTTATTTTAGTTTGTTTCATTCTTTGCATTCTTGATTTAGTCAGTTGTAATCAAAGCCCTTTGTTGCTTTAAATGTTGTAAATGTGTAGTAAGTCATTTGTTCATCCACTAACACTCATTCTTAGGGCTGTGCTGATTGTATTTAATCGATGTACCTTGATGGGGATGTTCTGTTTTAGTTGCGACTCAGGATTCAGGTTGATTCTCCTCTCTATGAAATGCATGCAAGGGAAGTGCACTAATAAAGGGAGGAACAGAACTAGAGGAAGTAATGCATGAGAAAGACCTAGGAGTCTATGTGGACTTTCTCCATCCATTCTTTATGAATATGATCCGTGAGATCATGAATCAGTTCAGTGTTGTCAGGAATGTAGGTACATAATTCTTTATTAATTCTTTACCAATGAGAGCACAACCTAAGCAATTCTGCAGGACTGTGGTGCGTATAGAAGCCATCTCTATTGTTATGTCATCTATAGATTCTGCAGTTTTATTACTAATCTCCTCTAGGATTGAGGCCAGTATCTTAACCTCCTGTATATAGCGCCCAACACCATATGGGGAGATCAATATGTAAAAGAAACGCTCAGTTTCAGAGATATCTCTTAGATTATGCCAATGGCCCTTAGTGGGTTTTGAAAGAGATCTCAAGGCGGGGGTGATGTAGCCAATATAGAACAGTTATCTTCCGCAATCAATGGAACCCAGATCATGGGAATGCCTCCCTCAGCATTATGGGGCACATGTGAACACACCCAGCATTTTGATTCAAGTCTTTTGTAAACTGATAAGACCGTTAGAGGTAGGCGTTTCCTCTGGTCACGTGGCTGTCTTGTCGTTGTCGTATCCTCAGTTGTACTTTATCAGTGTACATGTTAGTGTTTGTGATGTCAATATGCGAAAGGGGAGAGGCTACTAGCACATCACCTTGTATTTGTGGACCCTTGCGTCCTGTTGCTCCTTTTGGGCCACTGCTCCGGCCCTGTGCTGTTAGCTGGAGGGTGATGCTGATGTCAGCTTCTTCTGGACTGGCTTCCTCAGTCAGTGATGATCCTGTTAGCTTGGAGTTGAATGCGCCCTCTTCCCAGATTAGTGTGGCGCAGACGATGGTCCCGCAGGTGATGAGGAAGAGGATCCAGGCAAAGGCGGAGCATCCCTCTGCTCTCCACCAGGGTTGTGCTGATCGCTTCGATGGGCAAGTTTGCAGTGGGAGAAGTGGATCCATGTCGTCTTTCCTTGTCACTTCACAGCAGTGTGGGTGGTCAGTAGCACTTGGTAGGGCCCCGTCCACCTGGGCTGTAGGGAGGATTTTCTTTTGTGTACTTTGATATACACGTTGTCACCTTGCTGGAAGGGGTGACAATCCTGCTGGGCTGGTTCAGTCCAGGCAGCTTTTACCTGTGAATGGACAGCTTTGAATGCATGCGTTAGTCCAATACAAAAATACAACATAGCATCATCCATCAAGTGGATGTCTATTTCCCTTACAGACAATGGAGGAGTGACGGAAAGTCTCATAAGTCATTCCATAATAATCTCGCGCATAGAAAGACCAGTTTTCCAATTTGCTGGCGATCTCATTGTCATTAGGGCTATAGGAAGGGCATCTGGACATTTGAGCCCTGTTTGTTCGCATATTTTAGTCAGCTTATTCTTTAATATCCCATTTTGTCTCTCCACTGCTCCAGCTGACTGAGAGTGATGGGGCAGTGAAAATGTTGCTTAACTTGCAGGGCTTTGTATAGTTCCTGTACTATTGCCCCTGTCACTGGACATTTCCCTGGAATGCCAAATCTACATGCATACATCTGTTAACAGTATTTTTGCTACTGCTACTACTTCAGCCTTCCTACAGGGATAGGCTTCAACCCATTTAGAAAACCTATAGAGTATTACAAGTATATATTCATAACCACAACATTTAGGCATTTGAACACAATCTATTTGCATATGAACAGAAGGACCCCATGGTGTGTGGGGTTTAATGTGGTTTTAGCTCCTTCTTCAGGATTGTGAGCTTGACAGATGTGGCAAGTTCTTTTAATATAGCTGAGCTGTTACTTTAAAATTTAAAAGACTGATGCATACATCCCCCCTTTGCCCGTGTGGCCAACACCATGCGCCAGACGGGCAAACAAAGGAAGGGGTGCCTGTGAGGCAACCAATGCTTTAACAAATATTTGAGCTCTCTTATGGAAGGTGCAGTGGCCAGTTGCAATTTTCTGGAGCTTCTACAGTGCATCTCAGATTGAAAAAAAATAAAATGGTTTTCATCTAGTATGTGCCTTATTCTTCTGTTACAACATCAATATTATTAGCATTATTAATACAAGCAGTGTAAATTACCATTTATGACACACTTGCTCTGTGTGTAGTAAGTGTTGAACCCTTTCACATAGTTACAGTCTCTGCCTTCTCTCTCTCTCTCTCACAGTCTCACAGGCTGCTTGTCTGAAAGGCGAGCGGGGGAGCAGAGGAGCACACAATGTCACTGCCCTTGCCCCTCTCTTCCTAATTGATAGGGTATTTCTGTTTGTGAAAGGACTATTTCCAAACAGTTTTTATTACTTTAAACTGGCCATGACTAGGTCTCATTAAATTATTTGTTACATTAAGTCATACCTTCTAAGCCATATCAACTAAAACTCGTCAACTTTCTTAAACCTTATTCAACTTTGGTTAACATCCTAACAGCTGTTCTTTGTCCTATTCCTAATTTCTTATGAGAAATTTATTCAAGTTATATTTATCAATATGTATTATTACTATTTATACATATGGTTCACTCCATTATGTGAGTTAATTAATATATCTACCTAACAAAATATTTTAGGGAAATTCATTCATTTCAATAATGATTCCCAGGTACTTCAGGAAAACAAATTTTCCAAAAACAAATGTGTCCAGTCAATTATTTCCCCAATGAAGAGCCTGTCTGGGCACTAAGACTTCTGTCCGCCTGTGCGGCTCATATGTATTGTCAGCTTTCTCCTATTGAAGTCCAATCTACACCGGTACAGGTTCAGAAGAACTGTTCCCAAAACCAGATTGAACTGATCAACAGTTTATTGCTTACCTACTCAATGTATTTAGGGATTTTATATCTGGGGACTTCAAAAACTCTTAATTGTGGAACTCATAGCTACCAAATGACTACACCTTTAATTTCCTGGAGCACCTCAATATCTAGGAAACCTTCACCACATTTTGCTCTAATGCAATTTCTAACATGTTACTTAAACGTCTGTATTCGTAAGACCTATTTTAAGTAGCTGTATTTTATATTATTATTTATTTTTATCATAGCATTATGTATACATTTAAATGCTTACTTTCTTGTAGGTCTATTATTTCAACATAGTTAACTGTAGTGTTTTTAGCTATCAGTCTGTAACTATTTGTTACTTATGACTCTTAATCATATTCTGAATATACAGTACATTAAAAATACAAACAAAATATGGATATTTACCTTGCAAATTATAAACTTACAAACAAACAAAGAGACACATACTAATGTATATCCAAAGTAAATTGGGATAGCATGTTTTTGGTTGGCATGTTGTATTGACCTGCAGTGTCTCAAACTAGCCTTACCTATTAGTTTTCCTTCAGTATCTTGAGGACTTTTACTAATACTGAAAACTTTATTTTTTATATGTATTTGTCTTTGGGGCATTCAGCTTAGGCTAGATTGAATTTTGCCTTTGTCGTTTTCCGTTTCTAACATGTTTTAAGCTAGCAAGTTTTGGTTTCTCATTTCTTAATTTACATTCATCATTCCACATCATAAACACTTTCTAGTTTACTTTTCCTGGCTTTGTATCCCTATTTTGCAAAAAAGTTTTTAGGTACTCGAGTCTTTCTGAATCAAAGTCCCATCTTCTGGAAACCTTAACATTCTGTCACCTATCGTCCACTCAAACCACTTGTGCACATCGCGCATCGCTTCACTTCCATAATTATCATACATATACCTTTTTTTGTGCACAACAACCAAGGCGTGCAAGCCCATAAAAATAATAACAATAAAACAACAGGGTAAAAAAAAAAACACCCAAATAATAAATCCTATATAGGAATAACAACAAACATGTGTTTCAAAATGTTTACATTTATATAACTTGTATGTAACTTAATGACTTCTTCATTTACCATACCATTTTATGGTTCTATAAACACATGCTTTTATATTATCACTCGCATATCAGATATTGAACAGTTATTTAGCGCTTTTGTTTTCTTTTTTTTTCTTTTCTAATAGTAGGTCAAATCTACGCTGCAGTTTCACAAACACACTTTTGTCTGCGGGAACCCCAAACAGGAAAACACAGTCCTGTTTCTTCACAAACAAGAAGACACAGTCAAGTTTGTGGCAACCTAGGTTAAATAAGAAAACAGTCCTAGTTTTTTCATTTAAAGGAGATTAAAAAACAAAACAAAAAAACTTTCACTAAAAGAAAGAACCTTCTATAGTTTTTTCATTTCTAGGAATTATAAAACTTAAAAAAAAAAAAAAAAAAAAAAAAAAAAGACCTTATATCTTGGGCAACTCAGTCAAGCTTGGAAAAATAAAACCGGAAAACAATTCCTGCCTCAAGTACTTGATTTAAGGCAACATCGTTTAATTAAAATATAGATCGCGTTACCTGATCGTCAGAGGGCCAGGAGAGCAGACAAGTGAAAGCAAAGCACTGCAGTAGGGAATTTAAAAGGCTCCCTTACCTTATTATTTTGCTGGCGCGGATTTGCTAGTCACTTGTCTGGCCCACTCCGGTCCTCTCCGTCAGGGTTAGTGATCCCATCCTCGTCGCCATGTAATGTGGAAGAACAATCAGTCTTAAATCAGGCTGGAACGTTCGTTGCAATGCCTAGGTAGACAAAAGCTACTTAAAGCAGCTGTTGAGACCAGAGGTAAACAGAAGTATTTACAAGTTGCCACAAAGAGAGACAGGAGAGTACAGGTGAGAGGTAGCCATCTTGTTGTTTGACTAGTTTCAGAATAGTCTTAGCATTGCTCATTTTGTTTTAAGTTTGCCTTAAATTGACGTTAGCATTGTCTGTAGTTTGCCTAAATTGAAGTCAATTCAGTTCAGCTACTGAGTTGGTGAAAGTAAACGGGTTGGAGAAGGGAGATTTTGTCTAGGACTAGCAGAAATTCTGTTGCAGGAGGAGCCAGGTGGGGCCAGTTAGGTGTGAATTGGGGGTAGGTAGACAAAAGCTACTTAGAGCTGCGCTGTTTCTCGGTGACAAAAGTTGACTAGCAGCAGGAACCAAGAGACGTGTAAAAAAAAAAAAAAAAAAAAAAGTAACATTTAAAAGAATGTGGCCACTACAGTGTCAGGTTTGCAGAATGATTGCCTTCCTGGATGAACTCATCCAAGAAGGCTTCATTTGTGAACGTTGTCGGCAGGTTGAAATCCTAGAGATCAAGGTTCGTGATCTTGAGGCTCAGCTTGTCGATCTGCGCTGTATTAGGGATATAGAAGAATTGGTCAATCAGCCCATGAGAGAGATGGTGTGCACGCCAAAACCTAGGAGAGTTGAGACCTTAGAGCAGGACAGTGTAGAGAACTGCTGGGTTACAATAGGTCGTAACCGCAGAAAAGGGCGTGCACAACCCCTAGAGACACCCCAAGAGCTTGAATTGCCCAACAGGTTCCAACTGCTGGACACTGAGTTGGACAGTGACAGCTCAGAGGGTTATGGGGGGGCAGTTGAGAACCAGAGCACCATGGTGCCCACTTCCCCCCAGAAGAAGGAGGTAGTTATAGTAGGAGACTCAATTCTTAGAGGTGTAGATCACACAGTGTGTTCTAGTGACAAGGAGACCTGCATGGTATCTTGCCTGCCTGGTGCTCAGGCTGCAGATCTCCCTAAACTAGTAGACGGGCTACTGGCCAAAGCCGGGGGTAATCCACTGGTCATGGTCCACATTGGAACCAATGACATAGGAAAAGGTAGGACAGAGGTTCTGCAAGACAAATTTAAAGACTTAGGAACAAAACTAAAGAGCAGAACCTCCATGGTAGTTTTCTCTGAAATACTTCTGGTACCACGTGCCAGGCCAGGGAGACAGGCAGAGATTAGAAAGTTTAACACGTGGTTGAAAGCTTGGTGTAGGGAAGAGGGGTTTAGGTTTATGGAGCATTGGTCTTTCTTCTGAGATAGATGGGACCTGTACAAACCGGACGGTCTACATCTAAACAGAAGGGGGGCTAATGCATTGGGAGAGCGTATGTGCAGTGAAATTGAGAATCATTTAAACTAGGAACCAGGGGGGCAGGGAGCTCTGACAATGGGAGATGTTCCTCTAAGGAAAGAAAACCAAGGGAAACTGCTAGTAGGAAAGTCCTGAAATGTTTGTACCTCAATGCCAGGAGTATAAGGAACTTGGACTTGGAAGCCACAGTGCTAGCATGTGACTACGATGTTGTAGGAGTGACAGAAACATGGCTTACAGAAAATGATGGGGATGAATACAAGTTGGAAGGATACACACAGTTTAGGAGAGACGGGCAAAATCGAAGAGGGGGTGGGGTAGCATTATATGTGAAAAATGACATTGAGGCAGAAGAACTTGTATTAGATCCCAATAACAGAACAGAATCTTTGTGGGTGAAACTTTTGAACAAGAGATCTGGAGGATTAGCGGTGGGAGTGTGTTACAGGCCACCAAACTCAGATATTCAGAAAGATGCTGCATTGTACAGTGTAATCAGGACTGCATGTAGCAAGGATGTGGCTGTTATAATGGGGGATTTCAATTTCCCAAACTTAGACTTGGAAAGCCCAGTGGGGACTACAGAAGCAGAAATAGAAATGGTTGAGATGGTAAATGACTGCTTTCTAACTCAATTTGTCAGGGAACCAACCAGAGAGAGTGCATGTATTGACTTGATCTTTTCAAATGACCAAGATAGAGTCAGGGGGACAGCAGTTAGAGAACCAATGGCAAATTGTGATCACAAGGCATTTTGAGGCATTCTTTAAAAAAAAAAAAGGTCCAAGTCTAAAACAATGGTCTACAATTTTAGAAAAGCAAACCTTGAAGGTATGAGACGGCACTTAGAAGAGGTAGACTGGAGCACACTGGATACAGAGTCAGTTGAAAATGGATGGGTATATTTTAAGAATATACTACTTGAGGCTCAGGAGCAATTTGTACCAAAACTCAGCAAATTGAGGACCAAAAAACACTGGCCAAAATGGTTTAATAGCGGTATGCAAAAAAATATCAAGAGAAAGAAAATGTTGTATAGCGCATACAAAAGGGTTGGTGATGAAACAAAATACATAGAATATGTTGAGCTGCAAAGAGATCTTAAGAAAGGGATCAGGAAAGCAAAGAGGGAAATGGAAAGAAACATAGCTCTTGGAGCTAAAACCAATGCAAAGAGCTTTTTTCAATACTACAACAGCAAGTGGTCAATAAAGGAGGAGGTGAAACAGATAAAGGGCAAAAATGGAAGTATCTTGGAAAACTAACAAGATGTGGCAAATGTTCTAAATGAGTATTTCACATAGGTTTTTACAAAAGAAAAAACAGATGACATGCCACAGGTTGACAATCAGTCCAGTCAAACCCTAAGTGAGATCAGGATAAATGAGGAGGAGGTTCTAAAGGGACTAGCAGAATTAAAAACCAACAAATCACCTGGGCCAGATGGGATATTTCCAACAGTACTTAAAGAAATGAGGGAAATTATTTATAGGCCACTAACTCAATTATTCCTAATGACACTTAGAACAGGGGATGTGCCCACTGACTGGAAGACAGCAAATGTCATACCAATCCACAAGAAAGGCACAAAACTGAGCCAGGAAATTACAGACCAATCAGTCTCACCTGCATCACTTGTAAAATGTTGAAAAAAATGATTAGACGGAAAGTAGAGGAGCATTTTAATGAAAACCATATTCTTGGATATAGTCAACGGGTTTAGATGAGGTAGATCATGACTTACAAATGTATCAATTTTTTGAACATGAAACTGCAGCTGTAGATCATGTGAAAGCACATTATATGACCTACACCATTATTCTGGAGCGGGATACAAAGTTACTGAATCTACACTTCCACTGCAAAACAATGTTATATTTTGGCCGAGTACCAAGCGTGCAGTCTGAGTTTAACTCAGTGTTATCATCTGCATTTCCTTTACAAACATGGGGTGCTATTGCTATGCAATCCAGGTTCCATGTGCAGTGCTCACAACCCTGCTAACACACAAAGTTGTGTACCTGATTTTACGGATGAGTTTGCTATGAATAGTTACTTTGGATTAGGGATGTGCATGACAAATATTTTGACAATCGATAATTCCACAGCTGTTGTCCTCAACTATTCTAATAGTTGCCCGCCCCCCACCACCAATTCAAAATGCGACGTACATTAAATATGAAATAATGCAATTGCAAAAAGTTGTGAACTTATCTAACACAACAAATTTGTTAAATAAACATTAGAAGAGACAAATTCATTATTGCACACAAACTAAACATTCTACCCTTGATTTGTTGTCACACTAAAGAAAAAATAAAGCTAAACTTACTACCCTATGTTTCAAAAAGTCACCAGAGGTGACGTTCTGACAGCTGTTCTACAAAACAAAATTTAAATTTAAAATTTAATGGGGAGGTGCATGCCCCGGACCCCCCTAGAACAATCTGTGTGTCTGCTGCAAACAAAGAATCCTGTAGGAAACCATGATATAATTATATAGTTAGATTTTCCAACCTTTTGACAAGGTTCCGCAACAAAGGCTGATCCTAAAATTGGAAGCGTTAGGTATTCAGGAAAATGTAAGTAGATGGATAATGAACTGGTTGATGTATAGGAAACGGAGGGTGTCGATAAGAGGAGTTGCTTCTAACTGGAGTGAGGTTGTTAGTGGAGTTCCACAGGTATCAGTATTAGGGCCTGTGCTTTTTATAATCTATATTAATGATGTGGTTTCTGGAATAGTTAACAAACTAAAATGGGTGGCTCAGCAGATACAATCTTGGCATTTCAGGTTATTCAAAGGGACTTAGAAAATATTCAGTTGTGGGCTGACACAGCCCTGTTTGTGGTGTTGGTGGATCATTAGGGGTCAATTATCCCCCTTTACCAAAATAACAAAACAAAAATAAACGCCAGATTCCATGGTACATTTTGAAAGACCAGAGGTACTAAAATGATCTTATCCCAAATCAGACTTCTTGTTGCCTCAGATTAGGAAAAGAAGTATTGTCTGTCTTCCTCATACTAGGAAAGCTTACAACTAGGAGTATCATATGAAGGTTTAGAATTTTGTGATTTTAGGGGCAAGGCCACTTGGCCTTAAAGGGATGCCCAATTTGCCAGGACACGGCACTTGCTTTGGAACCCAAAAAACTAGTATTCTTTTAAGAAAAACAGATGCAAATACTGTAAAAGAGGGATTTAAGAACGCTTGTGTATGTCCTCCTCATGCCTTAGTAACTAGTGACATAGTGTCTTAAGAATTCATAATTGGTGGCCAATCTCTGTCTCTTCAAACCAGCCTCTCCTCCTACCCTTCTACCAACCCTTTGTGCGTGTGTCAGGGTTGGTACATACAACAAAGAAAGCTCTGGTGTATATAAGATGCTGTTTGCTTACCTTGTTTGTATGCAAGGCATAGGTTTGTAGCTAGCGACATTACCGAAATTCAGAGGTGTGCAATGTTCCCCACTGTGTCAGACTCAGACCTGCTGCTTTGACCAATCCTAACTGGCCAATCAGAATTGAGAGATCTGAGGGCCTGCAGTAATTGGTGCTTCAGAGCCCGTTTAGAGCGCAGTGATTGGACAGAGCAGTGTGAGTTTCATTGGCAGCCAACCGGGAGAATTATATATTTTTTTACATTCAGTACAAGGGCACAAAGGCTGCTTTAGCTGTAAGAATTACATATTGGAGGGGTGCATTACTGCCACACAAGGGGGCACCGAAGGCCATTGGGAATTGGGAAATTCGATCCCTGTGCATATGTCTTGCCTGATAAATTAAGTTTATGGAGCTACATATATATGATGATCTTCTAGGGGACATGTATATCAACACGTGAATCATATCACTCCTTCATTTTTTCCATCATATAATAGAGGCATTTTTTAAGCCATTTCCTCACACTCCTCTCTAGGTTGCACAGAACACAGGGCTTGCTTTATGAAAGTACCAGGGACTTCCTGAAGTTGAAGTTTGAATGCAGGGCCAACGAGAAGAATTGGATGGCAGAGAAGGACCGTCTCTTGAGAGAGCTGGACACCTGTAAGGAAAGACTGCAAGACGGCCATGATCCCAATCAGCGCATCTTCCACTTGGCCCAACTACCTGACAAGGAGTCTCCACATGTGCACAAGGAGGAAATCAAGGTCAGTTTTTTAATAGAGCCAGGAGGTTTATACAAGAGCTCCTCTCTACAAGATGACGTCACAAACGTAATTCACAATTTATTTTTTCTTAATTTGTAATTATGCTTAACCCTCAGAGTACTACAGGGCCTGATAATTGGCCCAAACAGGCATGTTGCTAGAGGACTAGAGGCTCTAAATTACGCCCCCACACATTAGCCCTACAAATGTTTTTATTGAATATTTTACATAGCAAGAAACTTAACCAATAGCAGAGAGATGTGTTAATGTTAACCAATAAAAAGGCTTTGAAAACTAACAGTTTTTTTGCATTGGTTAAAAATCTAAAAGTCTCTTAGAAGAGGTGTGAAAATTTTTGGATTTAGAGAGAGTACTTCTAATGACCCGTTTCCACTGGCGGACGCGTCCGGATGCTTAAACGGGTGTTTCCACTGGCTAAGCGTCTGGACGCAGACACGGCCAAGATCAGATGCATTATATTGGAAGATATAATCTCAAGTGTGGTGTGTGATCACAAAGAAATTACAGTTTTATTAGCAGCAGTGAAATCCACATACAGAAACAATGACTGCTTACAGTTAATATCCGAGTGTATTAAAAATTTGGATTTCACAGTGCGGTGACTAGTTAGAAATAAACTGAAGGATAATAATCGGATCGGTAACAGACGATTTTATCAATATTTTATGAGCAGTGGATGGTGTCATTTTGTGAATGGCGTGCAGGGACAATCCGCAGAGACCATCAGTAGGAAGGCAATCACAATTCAGTTAATGTGTGCCCATTTACAAGTTAAATTAATGAATGAATAAATAAATAAATACAGCAGATCTGGGTTTCCCTCTAAAACATTAAGGACTGGTTTAATAAATGCGTCGATAAACGCCATGACTGAGATGTGCACACTTTAGTTAAACTATAACCTGCTATATTATAGCTGGATGAATAATCGTGAAATGTGTGTATTTTGTTTCAACTGTAACTTGCCCATGTTAAGGACGTCTGCTAAGTAAATTATAAATAATTCATCAAAAAGTATTGTTTGCAGTTACAAATCTGTAGTAAGAGTAATAATTACGGGAGTCACGCTGTGCCGTTTAAAATACATATATACTAGCACAAATGATGACGATAATAATAACAATACATATTTGCTATTTAGTATTATTGTTGCACATGGAAATGTATTCTTATGGGGACGTGCTTGTCTGAATATAATGTTGTCTATACACGTTTAGCTCTTCCTAATATCTCTTAACAGAAACGTGTATTTATTACATTGTTTACAACCATGTAAAGCACAAAGAATAAAATAGACACACAAGTCCTTTCCACGTCAGGCTCTATCACTCGTAGTGTTGTTCTCTGTCACAACACAAACCAAACCCATAGGCGCTGCTCCTCCCATAAGAGGGACGGACTTCACAGCGGCCTGGTTTTGCAAAAAAAGCTCTGGCATGGACGCTTAAGCCAGTGGAACCGAGGCATAAGGGGAGGTGACCAGTACATATGAAGACATTTCTAGTTTTTTTCAACTGGTCCTAAATGTCAGAATTCCCTTTGCAATCCAAATTACAGAATTGCCACAACAGAAAACCACTAAGCTTAAAGTAGTGCACAGATGTTAGTAGTCTAAGATTTATTCAACACAGCACAACAACTTTGAATTGGAAAGTCTGTACAGTTCCTGGGAAAGCCATAATGTTACCATTGGATACTATAAACCAGTGGTTATCAACCCTGCCCCTGGAGGCTCCCCTACCCTGCTGGTTTTTGTTCTGTCTGAGCTCTCAATTCGATTTTTGAACCCTTAACTGAAGTAATAATTTCCCTACATTTGAATTGTGTAACTGAGAACAAGTTGGTTCCTTACTATGATAGGTTCCTTATACAATTTAATACTTCAGTTAAAACCCCTACTATTTAAAATAATCAGAAGGCTCTGATTCAGGATTCAGTTTAGTACACAATTAATGTAGCTGACATACACATTACATATAGTTAAAGATCAGACTTTTGCTTTTCTCAGTTAAAATAATAGTCATTAGTTTAGTAAAAGCTATTCATAAAGATTCTTTAGACTTAAAAGTACTCCTAACTCAACCAATATTTAGGAGACCTCTGGAGGTCCCCTAACTAGTTAGGAGTTGGGAGATGGCAGCAATAAGACGACTTCATCAGCGCACCTTCTCTAAAAGGAAAGCTGTTTTACAGTTACAGTGGTATAATGAAGTTATTGTGACATTAATATACATTTGGACAGAAATTGAATATTCTTTGTTACTGAACTAGTCAGAAATGCAGTTTCTTCTGTCACTGAAATGCAGCATTGTCAGCAGAGATGAAGGTGGTGACAATGTGTTGTCTGAACACAAGGAAAATGCAACAATGTAGCAGTGATGATTTGGAACCGAATTTTCCATTAAACTATAATGGCATTAACAGCACCAAAGATTGTTCGACGGTTTGATTTCCCCACTACTGCACTGCAAATATCCCCAAAACAAGCCACATTCATAATCAACAGGTTAGCCTATATTCATCAGTGGTTTTACATTACCGCAGTGTTTCTACCTGTGGACAATTTCAAATGTACAACGGAAGGATAAATAGTGTTAAATTTAAGATGTTTTATGTAGCCTATATTTTATGATTGTAATTGTGAAATTAACTAGCATTTGAATTCCATGTAGCACCTTAATGTCCTCGTAATGAAGGAATAATGAGGAAACACTTATTATTTTTTGTCAAATTTATAAACAAATCAAAGGCTGAGTTAGCTTAACATAACAGGAACTTTAACACCAGACACAATGTGCATGTTGTCGTCTTTGTGTGCTACCTTGCACCTGATGCAGAATAGCAGCACTATGCACTTTTTGTGTGCATAAACATTAAAATAATAACATTAACATTTAAAGATGGCACCATGTGGCCATGAGAGGTAAAAGTTTCCCTAGTGCAGGTTTTAATGAACACAACTTAAGTAAGTAAATTAAATGTGCATGAACCAAGTCGACAACTTCCGGATTTTAAATGAACAAAATATGTTGGTTAGGTGACTAAACTACATAATGTGTTATCACCCCGTTTCTGCTAGGGGCGTGTTCTAGCCTAATAGATCCATTGTGTCATTGGTCAACAGCCTGAGACTCAATAGACAGTGAGAGCCAGCCTGAGACTGACATGAAAACAACCAATTAAGACAGAAACAGGATTGTTAGATAGATTTATTTAAACCAGAAACGACGAGTCGTTCACAAACTACACCTCACAAAAGCGAGGAACCAACTGTATTTGGTTCACTGAGTTAACTTAAATATAGTTGAGACAAATATATATTTTGAGTCGTGGAGATAACAGTTTGAAGCATTAACATTATTTATCCAACACATCTAAATGTAATCTTTATAATATATATACACAATATATATTTTTTTTGCAATGCATTTGTGTAATTTTTTTTTTTTTTTACAAGAACAAAAAGAGTCTCGAACGAGTGGCATTTGTGGAATTAATCTGTAGTATTTATTCAGCACGCAGCAAAACGCTGTATGCCCAATTTGATTGACAGATCAGTGCAACGCACAAGTTAAACGCAAGTTAAATGTTGCCGAAGCACAATGCTTTGCAACAAAGCCATTATAGGAGTTCAGATTTAGAATTTTGTCATTTTTAAAACATGTTTTATATATGATATATATAAAGAGTTATTTCTCATTTTGCACTAAGCAAGGAATGTGTAACCAACATGGGACATACGGTCTTCAGTTTTATAACACTCAACGAGTTGAGAGACAACTTGGTTTCTTTAAGACGAACGAGTCAATCAGCGCTGTCAAGCTGTTGACCAATGACGTGGACCCATAAGGCTAGAACATGCCCCTAGCAGAAACGGGGCATGGTTTGGGCATAACTGCATTAGAAAAAAAAATGACGCTCCCTGTCACTGCCTTCTGCCATGTTTTCACACAAAACAAAACCCACGTTGCATGCTGCGCCTGGGTCAGACTGTTGCAAACCTGGTCAGTATTTACCGTGTGTTTTTCAAACCACGGTAATCAAACACGGTTTTAATGTTAATTTAAATTTGAAACGGGAATTTCATGATTTATTGTGAACCCAGTAACCATTTCATCCCTAATGCAGACCACCATTTCCTTCTTGAAGGCAGTGCGTGTGAGTTAAGGTCATCATTATACATTAATATTATTATATAAACATTATTTACAAATGCAATGTATCATCCGATGTCTGACTTTCAGAGAGGAACCATTGTTGATCCTCAGCATATTTGACACCAATATAATCTTGAACTAAAACTAAACATAATTGCAATTGCCCTGCGCTACTGCAAAAGGAAAAGCAATGGCTCCATTGTGTGTCAATGACATCCTCAAGCTAAGGAAATGTACAGCGAATTTCAGCGGTTGATACAGGAGTTCCATTTTGAGGAAAATGGACTTGATCTTCAGTTATTAGTAGTTAACATACACACATACACATACATAAACTAAACTCATGATCAAGCCTATTCCATATATACATTATATTTTCTCTGGCTTTGCCTAACAACATTTAAAGGATTCTGAAAAGATGCATACTGTAGCGTAAGGTACACTTTAAAATTTCTGTTAAAGAAGTGAAATTAAGAAATAACCTTATCAAGAATCTTGTAGAACTCAATTTCTGTAATACTTGGACACAGACACCAATTCCAAAGATATAAATTCTCAAATTTATTAAAAACAAAGATAAAATGTAGCACTACACTAGTTATACAAAAAGGGAAAAACTAATTAAAATTCACTCAGGATCAACAAATCAAAGACAGATCACTTCCGTGGCAAAATCAAAGAACATGGAATCGCATATGATAATACAAATTGTTAAACAAAATTACAAACATATTGACTACAATACTGGTTAGTAAGACGAAGGTGAGTCTCTCATTAGTTTTGTTAGTCGGACATCAAATAACTATGCAGGTTAGGATTTATGTCAAATAACTTCTCGTTATATATCAGTCTCATTTAAGTTTGGGTGCCGAGAAAGATTCTATCATTTCTTGTTACCACAATTCCCTTTAACTGATTATTATCCAATGATTAATGATAGGCAGGGCCACCTATAATCTAGTGTCTATTAACGTGTGTCAATTTCAGACTAAAACGGTTAAACAGGAATGAGAAAATATTTCTTGGCGTTGACAGTTTTTTTATTTCTAAAAATGCAGCACTGATTTATATTTAAGAAAATACTAAATTATATTACACATTCTAAAGTTAATGACTCACAGAATAACATTTCTAATTGATTTCTCAAATGTCATGAATAATAAACTCCAAACTGTTAAACTTATCTGAACTTCGTCGCAGAGAGGCCTCTCTGCCTTCGGGATCAGATAAAAGCACACGGCATGAGGTTCCACGGGGTGGGATGAGGTCTGTGTGGTTTGGAACAAAGGCAGTCCGGTTCGGCTTTGTCCAATAACTTCCTGAGTCAATGCTCCTGGAAGTTGGGGTTTCGCGAAAGTAGAGTCTTTTCCAAACAGATTTTCCACTGGTTTGAAGGCTCCACGGTTGTGCACAGGATATCTTCTTTGCAAGCAGGGTTTTCCACCGTAGTTACTTGAAGACAAAGTCTTTGAGGAAAGCAGGGCCCTGTTAGTTTCCGAGGGTCAAGTTTCTTAAGACTCAATAGCTATTTAAATGACTGAACACTTCTGTATTACAGTCGACTTAGTCAATTGTCCAGCTGTATACACTCCACTGATCAGGTGGGCACAGGCGGGCAGGCGCAGGTTCTAAAGTTCTTTACTTAATAAAGTTCTTTAAAATAATTCTTTGTACAGCTCAATCTCCTTCTCCCAGTTAAACTCTTCTGTTGCCGGCAAAGACATAGTTAGTTTCCGGTTCCGGTTCTTGCAACAGAGCTACAAGTTGAGTTGTGGCAGCGAGTTACTGGTTCAGGTGAGAGAGAGAGAGAGAAAAAGGCGGTTGGTTCTTTGAGTTTGTGAGGTTGGATTTGTGCCAGCCCCCAGTCTCCTATTGGAGGAGGCTTGATTTATGCCTGATGTCAATCCATACCATCTTTTGGAAATCCCGGTTTGCCTGGGCTCGTAGCTCTGTTACGGATTTCTTGCCCGCTTCAAAGGGGTTTATGACCTCCAGGCCATATTCCCCAGACATTTTCACAGCAGGGATTCCAAGCCATTTGGCCCATTCTAGGTGAGCCGACTCCCAAAACTGTCACTTTGACGTAGAACAGTTCATGGGCCGATGAGCTCAGGAATTCTGGTAACTTTTGGGGAGAAGTCTTCTTTAGATCAGAGCTCCAGCTCAGGGCTAGAATGCTCTTATCACAATACACCCCCCCTTAATGCTACAATACCTATATAGTTAAACTGCAGAGTATCCAAATTATTATTAGTAGAAGTAGTATTGTCTTTTTAACTTTTGTTGTTTATTAACTGTAAAATAATATTCACTTTCCCACTGATACTGTTTGGACACTTAATGTGCTTTGTTTTTGATGGATACATTTCTGTGTTAAGTTGCAAATATTGAACAGAAAATTTGCAGATACTTAAATACTCTTACCAACACATGACATACATAACACTCATTTTGGAAACTATGATAGTTTCCATTTAATTATTTATTAATCCTTGCGATATAGCTTTTTTGATATACTTATGTTACCCTTTAAGGAAGTTGCATTTTCTTTAAAAGCTGGAATAAATATGGAAATGTATTATATACATGTGTGTATATACACCACCATTGCTTATTACCTTTGCTTTGTTAGTCTAGCATTCAAATGGAAATGAAAACATCTAGAAATTAAGATTTTGGTGTTGGTTTTATCTACCCAGGCCATTGAGGAACAGTTCAAACAGGCACACCGCTTGGCAGACATGTACAGGGAGCAGTGTGTGAGTCTGGAGAGTGAGCTAGCACAGATAAGAGAGAGAGGAGATGTGAGCAGGGACATTTTCAAGGTATGGTATGCATGCTTCTTCAAATCACACCCTAAAATGCCTGATTTATCTTTTCTAGGGTTTTCTTCTAATTGAATTAAGAGACCATGCACAGCAAATTTGAATGTTCGAATTTAACACCAGGAGTGTTCAATTTAACACGTTTGAAGTGTATATACTTTTAATAGTGTTGACATTCTAACACTGTCTCCGAGATCAACATAAACACCACATCAGTGCTAATAGCAGCATAAACAGCATTTTCCCAACACTAGGTAGAGTCAAAAATGTACTCTGTACCAGTGTAAGCAACACTACACAGCAAAATATCATCAGCAAATTGAATACTGTAGGTGTAAAAATCAACCCTTTTAACGTGTACATGTGAGACCTTCCAAAAGGTTTTAAATAATCACTCATGCATTGTTGGTTTCCCAACACTTATAGCAGTTCTTTTTATATATATATATATATAAGAACTGCTATAAAGAACACAATAAAAAGTGTTGAATTAACACTGTACTGGTGTAAAACCAAATAACTAAACTTTCCCACAATGAATTGTGGTAGTTTCCAGAATAATTGATGTTTTATTGTTATTTTTTTTATATAAGAACTTAATTGTGTAAATATGAATTATTGTAAAGTAATTTTTTGTTTGAGTGTAAAATGTGTCTTTATCCGCCAATATATTTATATTTGTGTTTTTCTACCCTAACTTCAAAGTCATGTCTGCTTGTGGTGGTGCTTGTGAGCATGACCTATATATGCATGACCAGTTTGCTTGTATTATTGGGTCAGGGTATTTACTTATTTACTTAAAAGTTAAGTATAAAACCAATGAAATTACAATACATTTTTAGATATGTATATGCATGTATATATAAATCACTGCTAGAAGTGTTGGGAAACCAACAATGCATGAGTGTTGATTTAAAACTTTCTGTACACTTTCAAAGGGTTGATTTAAACACCTACAGTATTAAATTTGCTGATGATATTTTGCTGTGTAGTGTTGCTTACACTGGTACAGAGTACATTTTTGACTCTACCTAGTGTTGGGAAAATGCTGTTTCAACACTGATTACAGTGCTATTAGCACTGATGTGGTGTTTATGTTGAACACTCATAGTGTTAAAAAATAACTCTGAGAAAGTGTTAGAACTTCAACACTTGAAAAGTGTTAAACTGAACACTCATGGTGTTAAATTCAAACATTCAAATTTGCTGTGTAGATTGCTCCAGTAACTGCCCAGCTGTATAAATGGGTAAATATAAAAAATAATGATATCTTGTAATAATTGTAAGTCACCCTGGATAAGGTTGTCTGCTAAGAAATTTAGTAATACAATAATAATCAGGTTCTGGAGGTACCCTGTTTGAGCTAAAAACAAATATAATAATCAGAGGGAGGTACAGTGACCTAGACCCCAAAGTCCCCATCATTAATCGATATCAGAATTGTACCCAAACAGCAAAAATAGTCACACATTTTGTTTCCCCTGGATACAGTATTATAGCAATATAATTGTGAACTGAATTTATTCCATTATGAACTTACAGAGGACTGTAAAATGAATTGAACTTAGGTAAGATGTTTATAAGTACATACAACAAGTAAATTAGATTCTTGTAAATGCATAATTTTAATATTACAAACCTAACAAATGTGGAAATGAAATTGAAACGTCATCAACAGCTGTGCTGGGACAGGCACCATCATTTCATTCCCCCCAGAAAAAGACGGACATAGTCACCAGAGTAAAGGTACATCCCAGTAGGTAGTACCGCAGTGCCTCAGCTACCCATTTGATTACCAGACACCTTAATAGATTACTTCTCTGATACTATGTTTGTGCTCCTTGGTGATTAGTGGATGTTCCTAGCACTTGATATTCTGGGACAGGACAGCACCTATTCCAACATCTGTGGTGTCTGTCTGTAAAATAGAAGTCAAAGAAGAGTCGGGGCATTTCAAAACCAGGTCCTGATCCATAATCACCTGGAACACCCTCTGGTCCTGGTCCACTGGACCTTATCTGCAGCACCTTTTGCTAGGGTAGGAATGACAGGAAGAACCTTGCAATAATACCCAGTAAATCCCCAAAATCTCAGAATGTATCGTTTTCCTTATTGTCCCCTCATTCATTTCACTTCCATGGAGGTGGAGGGCTCTCTGTCAATCAGTCCTTTTGTTTTTATCACACTCGACCAGGAGCGCTCCCAAAAAATGGCCAAGAGGCTGGAATTACTGACCAAGCGATACGAGGCCCTGGAGAAGCGACGCTCCATGGAGGTGGAGGGCTTCAAGACGGACATCAAACACCTGCGCCAGAAATTAAAGGAGGTGGAGAAGCAGCTGTTTAAGGTGGGTGTTTTCAAAGCCTAAGTGTTTTTAGATCAGATAATATAAACACATGATATTAGTCTAACAGTAATTACTGATTTAAGTTTTTGTTTTTGTTTGTTTTTAATGTTTTTTAATTCTGATTTTTCCAGGTAACATTGAATGTGGGACCAGACCAGGACTTGGCAATACTTGATGAAGTCCGACAGACCAACACTCGCACCAAACACATCCAGGGGGATCTTAAGATATTGAAGGCCAAAATATACGAACTAGAAAATGAATTAAGATTCTGTTAATATCAGCAATCTTTCATATTATAAGGTAGAAAAGAGCTCTTAAAAATAAAAAAGAAAACATTTGTAAATCAGTAAAATTTTCATTAACCCTTTTTGATCTCTCAATTCTCATTTAGGTATGTTTTCATTGAGTAGACTTTTGTCATTTGCAACTTGCAGAATGAAGAATGCTTCTAATTCTCTAATGTGTATATCATTAACTCATATACATTTTAACAACATGTAGAAGACACATGGAGGTACATTTTCTTAAGCTGATTAGACAGGAACTTGACATTTATTCCAGCATATATTGCTAAGTAATTTTCTAATATTGTACAGTGCTGGTAATGTATATGATGCTGTATTGACATCTTTTTTTTTTTTTTTTTTTTGCACCTGATGAAATTTTTTTTACATTTCATTATCAAACAGTGCAGATTTAAAGATTCACCTGCTTCAATGCAGTGCTAAGCAGTTTTAAAAAGGGGAAGATGCATGCAAGTTTGAGAATGTAATGGCACACCTATTACTAGAACTGTATTCCAAACAAGACCAAAAATTATGGCATAGAGTGTATGGATCAGTAGCCTGTTTTTATGATAGAAGAAGCCATTTGAGCAGCTTTCTATTGAGCATTTTGCTCAGTTTTTGTTTTTCTTTGTGAAATTACATAAATTATTGTAACACTTTCCCAGCCCTGTTTTGTAATGCACATGATTTGTATATTTTAAGATTTTCATCAACTAATATTTGATGTTCTTATGTAATGAGATATCCACAATATTTACATTAATTTGTAATAGTTTTGCATGATAAAAATGTTAAGGAATACAAGAAAACTGTTTGCTTTCCTTTTAATTCCATTTAGTATTAATAACTGGAACATAGCTGTAGTCACCATATCTGAGTCTGAGTCATGTATAAATTAAATGCATATTTATTCCACATTCTTTAATCGCTATTTGATCAAATATATACATGGAAATACCCTCCATTATGGGTTCAAAAAGTTGTTAAATCTTTTTTCTGGAGAATTCATATTTAGACCTTATGTAAATGTGTACCATTTATTAAACCAATACAGATATTAATGCACTCCCCAAATTAATGCATGAAGTGAGAAGATGTTAAGAAGCCTAAAGCTCTATTCACACTGAAATGCCGGCAAAATGCAGGCAACGTTTGTCTGCTTTTTTCCTGTCACACCCCCATTCACACTGGCTTTGAATGCCAGAAAATTGCAGGATGTACCCATTCACACAGAAAACGGAGATTGCCGGTAAGAGCGCTGTAGCCATAGGAACAAGACGCTACATTTCCCCCATTTTGCCAGTTTACTGGGCTATTGGTTCTAACCAGGGCGCTGGTTCGGTTCAGACTCACTACTAAGTAGTCCCTTCATTGGCTAGGATAGACCTTAAAAGCCTGCTATTAACCTGTCAAGTTTTAGCCCCTATATACCTATGTAAGTTTATAGCTGTATATATACCTGGTGGAGCACTCTGGTCCCAAGATGCTGGCTGCTTGATAGTCTCTAAAAGAAGTAAGAAAAATAGAGGAGGTTCCCCTTCTGTTTCAGTCTTTATATGCAGTATGATATTTTACCCCAACTAAAATTTTAGGGCATTATTTCTTCGTTTGAAAAATGAAAAGGGACCTAAACTCTAAATAGACATTTTAGTAAAACGCAACTTCTAACAGGATTTATTGAAATTGTAACTAGTAAAAGGTGCATTTGAATTCAGTGTTAGTAATGTGCAATGTGTTAAATTGTCTAAATTACAATATAGTTACATGTATAACATTTACCTTGCCCTTTACAGCAATTTAACATTACAGTAAACATTAACATTACAGTATTGACACAGTTTCTGTAACCAGAAACAGCTGCATTGCTTAAATTATTGTAGAGAGATTGTACAGTGTTGTGCGCTTAGCTTCACCTTTTCTGCAGTTACGTAAAGTTAAGCATTCCAGACATTTACCCCATTTAAACATTGTCATTGTCAAATTTGCCTCTAACCCCTAAAATCCTAAGGCATGTTTTTTGTATCATAAACATTGTATTACTATCTACGTTAATGTGATTTATACTTTTGATTTAAGGTGTTAAACATAATTTTATTGTAGTTTTAATTACAAATTAATATATACAAATAACAAATACTATATAATAATAATGCAAAAACATATTAAACAATCATATTTTTATTCCAAAATAATATATAAAAATAACAAATAATGATTAAATAAATACATTAATTAATTTATTAAAAGCATATTAAACAAAACTCACCCTGACATTGTCACAACCCCAGGATGGGGAACCTCTGCTGTAGACCCTCATCCACTCTTTCAACAGTTTGTAGGTAACTTGTAACACAAGGGCAGAAACATGAATTCTCAGTCTTGGTGGGTGTTCCTGTCCAGTGGTCTGATCTGATACAACTTTCTACTACATTTTGTATTCTATTAAAATAGAAAAAATTAGTAGTTCAATAAACAGTGTTAAATCTGCTACTCTTATGAGGGTCTCTACACATTGCTCCCTTGCATTACAGAGCATGACACGTGCTCTTCACATTGAAATTCACATTCATGTTGATGTAGGACTCATCAACACAAAACTGTACAAAAATACATGAAATAAGTAAACAAGACAAACATTAAGAACAGCAACTACTGTCAGTCTGATATTTCACAGTATAGAAATCAAATAAGTTTGAATTACCTCATAGTTTTCCTCAGGCTCGGAGCCAGGCCCCGTCTTGCCATCAGTGTCAGAAGCTGAGCACTCTGTGTAGGATGAGAATATAGTTCAGCTGTGAGCGGTGGAGAGGGGAAATGGAGATGCAGAGCAGGCAGAGTGTCTGTGAGACTGGTGTCTGTCCTGCTTGTCCCACAGAGCCTCTCTTATCTGAAATGGAACTGGACACACCCAAAGCAGCAACGCCCCACAGGCAACAGGTCCTTAAGAGAGGACACTGTCAAACTGTTTTGACCATTTTCAATTGAATTAATCCTCAGCATCAAATTCATTGAGACCGTACACAGCTTTCAGATTTTTTGTACTTTAAGATATGTTGTATATTTAGGCTACCCTGTTATTGCTTGAATAAAATGTTATTTTATGAGAGCAGTAAGCAAAAGGGGAAAACGAAGATGTACAATTGAATTAATAATTTTAAGCACTCTTGCTATTACAAATAACTAAGATGAAGGCCTAAACTGGCTATCTAGTAACTGTTTAGAAAGAAATGGTTTTCTGTGAGTGTGCTAAAAAAATGAACTTCTCATTTCTATCATTACAGTGAACTAACTGGAATATGTAAAGTATACCTAATAATTTGCTTAGAATGAAATGCTTTTCTTTATTAAATGTAACCTTAGTGCTCAAAATAATTAGACATCTATATTTCTACCTGGGCTTGATTATGTTGACACTTTATGGCTATGCTTTGCCATTAATCCAGATTTCACATTGTTCTCTATGGGTTGGTTTCACAGAGCATGATTAACACTAGTTTAAGTATATTACTCAAAATATGGCACTCACCATTGTTTGGTATACAAAATGATTTAGCCTGAAGGACAATAAACCATTGGTATATAGTACTATACTAGGCTAGCAAAAGTAATTTACCCATGTACATAAACAACCTACAGTCTGAATTCAACCTTCTTGGCTCTGTCTCACATGTACCAACTTTTCTCAAAATCTCAATTTGACTTACTAGTAAGTGAGAGGGATTTAACCAAAGACAAAGAACTGTCTATTTTTTTAATTAAACCTTTTTGCCATTATCAATAAGTTGAATACCTAAACTGAGTTACTTTTGTCTTTAGTTGAAGACCTAAATGCCCACATAACAGAAATATTTACACAGAAATGCATTCCTGTATGAGACTAGTGAACTAAAGGTTTAAAAGTGATAATAATAAAAAAGAAAGAAATGTGTCAATATTGGGCTCTTAAATGGAACTGTATAGAAACAACTAATTTGTGCTATTAAAATAAGTAAACTGTGTGGCAATAATGAAACTGCTCTGTAGTAAAAATTGATGAAACCCTGTCCAATTACATATTCCTTGTTTTATTGTTATTCTTAGTTTTCTCTGGTTTAATGTCCTGGAAAAGGACAGCACATATCATATTGGGTGTGAAGCGGCAGAGCCCTGAACGCAACAGAGCCAGAGAGATCAAGTTTATGTAGCAGGCCTACTAACCCAGTACTCAGAGTGTTTTTTTATTATTTAAAACTATTATTTTATTTTATTATTTTATTATTTAAAACTAAAATTATTATACTTTCTCACTCTATATTGATACATGTACATTAAGTAAAAAAATAAACACACTTTGATGTTGTGGTATTGCATGAGCATTTCACTTATTTTCTACAGATTGTATCTGCTTAGAAATGTTCAGGCCTGATCATTTAGACAATCTCATTCTTAAACATGAGCTATTTATCTAAATTGTGTATATATGGATTACCTTTAAATATATGTATATCTTACTGTCTGACTGTCTAAATGGAATGAGTATTTTGTACTTTATTATTTTACCATGCTACACTTACTATGCTCTCTTGTAATCTTAGTCTGTATTAGAGTTTGGGGCTGTACAGTATTTCCCCCTATTCAAACAAAACAGTTATTCAGTTATGAAATCTTCAGATGACCATTTTTTGTTTTAAAACAAAATGTAAACATGTTGAAATCTTTTTTATAAAAACATGTCAAGGTAAACATGTTTATACTGGTTTATCCACAGAGAGATACATGATTGACACACATGTACACCTAACAAAGAAACATAAAATGACATGATGATCAAACATGATGTACATAGAACGGTAAGTGAAACACCATGGTTTTGTGTAAAAACAATGAATGGTCATGTCAGCACCGAAGGCTTTTGAAGTAGGAGGGGAGGCCTTTGTATGATAATTGTAGTAAAGAAACTGAAACTTTGAAGGCAATTATTTCTCTCTGTGAAGAGTAATATGTCCGGGCAGCCTCGTCCTTCTGTATGTCTGGCTTCCTGTAGGAGATTTCAGACCAAAGCTGCTACACTGTCCTCACTCTTGAGCTGCAAAACTGCTGCTCGGGCTGCTTCTCAAAGCTTTTCCAAATGCAGTAAATTATTGTGGCTCTAAACTTCATTGGGTGTCTACAGGTTAGAGATGCTCTTGATTCCTTCATGTGAATGAAACATATTAACTTTATTATGGAGCAAATAAGATATCAAATGTAATATTTGGTCATAAAGTCATGGCCTTATGAGGTCAACCATGAAATATTGTACTAACTAATGTAAAACAAAAGCAGTATTGTGGGTTTCTAAAATGAAAAAATATATCCCATTCTATGAAGTGTACCTATTTTTACTTGACTGAGATAATTTAGTGCCTCTATGTATTTTCACACTAGGAATGCCTCAAGACTATTAATGATTAGAACAAATGTACTAACAACTAGAGAACAACATTACATTTATACAAAATCCTGCTTTTAAAACATTCATGAGAAAAACAGCATACACATTGGATGTGAAAAATTCATGAAAATATACTACATATTAAACAGTGACAACTGGGAACTATTAAATATCTCAATAGCTTAAATCTTTTTCAACGCAGATGAAGTATCCAGAAACTTCAAAATCTAGTTATCTGCGTTGAAAAACGCTGATCTTGTTATTACTCGGTTTCTTTATTATTTTTCTGCTTATTATTATTATTATTATTATTATTATTATTATCTGCGTTGAAAAACACAGATCTTATTACTTGGTTTCTTTATTATTTTTCTGCTTATTAGGCTTCCATGCACAAAGTGCTGGAACCTATTGTTTTTGTTAGGATTTTTATTATTATTATTATTATTATTATTTATTTATTCATTTTTTTCCTTCTGCCAAAACTTCTAATGCCCCTAAAATGCTCATACATGCATGAAAACTCACGAAACTCACAAGTGTTGTAAACACATCTTATACCTACAAATGCAGTGAAAACTACACGTGTCGGTCACATGGTGCCGCCGCCATGTTGCAATGAGTGTCGAAATTGTGAAATGCTACAAAAATCTTCTTATCCAAAACCAACGGACACATGCATATGCCACTTCATACACATGCATACCTTATGGCCTACTGTTACGCTTGTTCATCAGAAGTTACTCGGTCTCACGCTTTGTCCGCCAGGCTGCGTTATCTGATTCAAGCTTTGGTGCCTTCTACTCCAAGACACTTATTCCCACTGTGCCACAAATTGGTATGCATGACAGTACTATAGAGTACTACCAAGGTTTTTAAAGGCGAGTTGCCCCAGTAAAAAAACATGGGTGCTGTGGGCCAATGAAAAAAAACATACGCATCGCTTCAGACAAGTTACACATTTCCTGCACACTGGAATGCAGTACGCACATGACACTCTGCACATGTGTGTATGCCTCTGCCATGAAGAGAAAACCAGAGAATGAAGTTTGTGGGATACACGGTTTAGTCGTAATGTTGGATTTAACATGAATTTGCGTGCGAATATGAAAATGGCTACTACTCCAGAACGATAAAGCCCAGTGCCCTGAAACTGTGTATGTATTACATAGATACTGCAATCTATCAAATGTGCAAAAGACAAGTGACTGCGTGCAAAAACATGGCAGCCACAAGCAAATGACTGAGCACGTATGCAAAATACTCGTATTTATAAAAGCATGAACTTTGACCCAAAATAAACCCCATGAGCCATATTCAAAAACTCACCAAACTTGGCACAATAATAAATTACAATGTTATGCTTGATTGTGGTGAGTTTTGTCACCAACGGTGACACGGCGCACTGGTACCGATGCTGAAGGCCATGTCACATGCAGCAGTGAATATCTACAGAAAAGTGAATCCTAAGGTGCTTAAATTTTCAGTGATTAACATTAGTACAAACATCTGTCAAAGTTGAAAAAGCCAAGTTGATGGGACAAAAAACATGACTGCTATACACCAATGAAAATGACAGCCTCAACCATATACTGACATTCGTTATGTAGACCTCTACCTCCATCATGTGGACAAACTTGGAAATTGCATTCTGTATCTTCAATGCAGAAAACTTGAAACATTCAAATGTCCATAAAACGCTTATACATGCATGAAAACTCACTAAATTCACAAGTGTAGTAGCCTAGTGTAGTATACCTATAAATGCAGTGAAAACTTCACATGCTGGTGTCATGGTGTTGCTAAATATTGGGATAGGAATCTAAATTGTGAAATGCTATAAAAATCTTCTTATCCAAAACCAACGGACACATGCATATGCCACTTCATACACATGCATACCTTATGCCCTACTGTTACGCTTGTTCATCAGAAGTTGCTCGGTCTCACGCTTTGCCTGCCATGTAGAATTCTCTGATTCCAGCTTTGGTGCCTTCTACTCCATGCCACTTATACCCACTGTGCCACAAATTGGCATGCATGACACTAGTACAGAGTCCTACTATGGGTGTCAAAGGCTAGTTGCCCCAGTGAAAAACATGGGTGCTGTGGGCCAATGAAAAATAAACATATGCGTCGCTTCAGACAAGTATCACATTACCTCTACACTGGAATGCAGTACACAGATGAAACTCAGCACCTATGTCTATGTCTGTGCATTGAACATAAAACCTGATAATTAAGTTTGTGAGGTACACGGTTAAGCTTCAATGTGGGATTTAACATGTCCGCTTGCGAAAATGAAAACAGCTACTACTCCGGAAGTCTAAAGCTCAGTGCCATGAAACTTTGCATGTATTACGTAGACACTGCTGTCTATCATGTCTGCAAGAGACAAGTGACTGCATTCAACAACATGGCAGCTACAAGAAAATGACTGTTCCCGAATGCAAAATACACATATTTATAATAGCATGAAATTGACCCCAGAAAAACCTATCAGCACAATTCAAATACTAACCAAACTGTGATACAATATGTCACTTTTGACAGCAAATATATTCAGAACTATAGCCTTACGTACTTAAATTGTTAGTGATTAAACTAGTTGATGAAGCCAAGTTGATAGGACACAAAACCTGGCTGCTGTACACCAACCAAAATGACAGCTTCACGTCAGCCACATCATGACATTCCTTATGTAGACCTCTACCTCCATCATGTGGTCAAACTTGGGAATTGCATTCTGCATCTTGAATGACTCAATGCAAACGTTACATATATCCTAGAATTAAGTGAAAAACACAATGGTACCTTACAAAATTGATGCATGCAATCAATAAATTAATATTATACCTCACTGACATTGCAATACACACTTCAAGTGACAAGAGATTGAAAACCTCAAATGTATACTACAGTGGATTAGAATTGAAAATTACACATTTAACAATACATGCATTTTAAACTACAAATGCCTGCTCAAATCTGAAAACTACTGATACAACATGGAAGCCTTAAAAGTTGCATGCAACTTCTAGTTATTATTATTATTATTATTATTATTATTATTATTATTCTCGTTTCTGACCAATTTGTAAACGCATCTCCTCCTACAGTTTTCAACTATTCCTTACCAAACTATTATCATTGCTTTGCACAACGTCCCGAATGATATGCTATTACTTTTGGTGTAGGTCTGTGGTCTACCTTCAGACCTACATGCCACTTTTTGTGAAAGTGAAAGTAGTTTATAACTCTCTGATGGTCAATTAAATGTTATTTTGTCTAATAACTGCTTTCAGATTGAAGATAGAGTCAGATTTACTACTGGACACGTATAGGAAACCATGAATTTTCTATATGAAAATGTCAATAGAATTGAGAATAGAGCAAAAGGTAATACAACATTCAGTATGATCAACAACAAGCCATTTGACCCACAGATGGAGGTAATTGTGGTTGAGTTACCACTTTTCCATGTGCGATAACACCTAAATCATACACATTATGCAGGGACCTAATCACATTTTCAGTTGTATATAGTGGCAGAATCAAAACAAAACCTATAGTTTTAGTGTCTATATGTGGGGTTTCAATTGGTAACACTAACAGTTTTCAACAGTTTTGGAAATTCAAGTGGCAGGGATCAACAAGTTTGTACATCATATATATCACAAACTAAATGTCTAGTAACTACAGATCCAGTAACACATATTATAGAGGTTAAATGAGAATAAACCTATGGGGAACAATATCATGGTTCAATTTTCTCTCTGGAACACCTGAAAGATCTAGGGTAGCAGTGATTACTTAACAGTTTTTATCTGATTGATGTGAAACCATTTACGAGTATCTTTGCCTTTTTCCTGAATTTTGATTTTGTACACTGCTGGACTTAATTTGTCCACAATGAGGAATGGTCCATACCAACTGGCTTCTAAGCTATGGCATTTGTGTTTTTGTCATTTCAAACCATACATCTGTCACCAATCTGCAGTTCTTCTTCATGAACTTTGGTGTCAAAATATTTCTTAATTTGTCTGTTTGTGACCTAATTGTTTAGCTACAAAGCAATGCATTTCATCTACACATGGTAGGCAATTTCGTAACCAAGTCACATTAGCAGCTTGCAAAAGAACGGGTTGTTCTTCCAAAGGAAGTAAACAATGTACTGGGACATGCATAAGACGTCCAGTCATCGCTTGATGTGGTGTAATTCTGGTAGTGAAGTATGGTGTTGACCGCAATGCCATTATGCACAGAGGTAATGCCTCAGCCCAACTTTTTGGATTATCTTGACACATTTCTTTCAAAAGTGTTTTTAGAGTGCGGTTTCCACGCTCGACTACTCCTAATGATTGAGGGTGGAATGGAATGTGTAATTTCTGGGTGATGCCTAATGCTTCACACATAACTTTCACTACACTGCTTGTGTTCCTCGATCACTATCAATCACCTTCAGCAGTCCCCACCTATTGAACACATTTTGTTTTCGCTACAGTGGCAGCAGTGGCACGCCTGCAAGGAAAAGCCTCAAACCACTTGCCCAAAATATGCTGGTTACCCTGTGATGTTTTGACTAAAGGACCAATTAAAATAATTTGAATACGAGTCCAGGGACCTTCTGGCGGAGTTGATAGTCTGAGTTTGGATTTGTGTGTGAAAGGTGCAGGATTCACCTGTAAGCAGACAAGACAGTGGTTACATGCAGTGGTCATGTCAGCTTTCATAGTCGGCCACCAGTAGTACTGTGTAATCTTCTCTAGTGTCTTTTCTACCGAAAAATGACCTCCTACTGGTGAGTTGTGAAATATGTCAAAAATATCTGGAGCTAATTGTGAGGGAACACAGACTACAGGGTATTCAGATTGTGGAATGTTTACCATGAGGACCTTGTCAGAATCACCCGCACCCACCAGAGTAGTTTTGTGAGACTAAAACGTAGGTTGTGGAAGCGGTTTCTCCTGCAAATGCCAATGAATATTAGTCTGGATGTCTGAATCTAATTTTTGAATCTCAAAAAGAGACTGTGAGGCAGAGACATTTTCATTGGTAGACAATGGGTCTGGCAAATGCCATGTATCACAGTGTCTAGCAGCAAATTTTAAAAAAGTTATTAATTGATTTGCATGTTAATGAGGGAAATAAGTATTTGACCCCTTCGACTTAGTACTTGGTGGCAAAACCCTTGTTGGCAATCACAGAGGTCAGACGTTTCTTGTAGTTGGCCACCAGGTTTACATACATCTCAGGAGGGATTTTGTCCCACTCCTCTTTGCAGATCCTCTCCAAGTCATTAAGGTTTCGAGGCTGACATTTGGCAACTCGAACCTTCAGCTCCCTCCACAGATTTTCTATGGGATTAAGGTCTGGAGACTGGCTAGGCCACTCCCGGACCTTAATGTGCTTCTTCTTGAGCCACTCCTTTGTTGCCTTGGCTGTGTGTTTTGGGTCATTGTCATGCTGGAATACCCATCCACAACCCATTTTCAATGCCCTGGCTGAGGGAAGGAGGTTCTCACCCAAGATTTGACGGTACATGGCCCCGTCCATCGCCCCTTTGATGCGGTGCAGTTGTCCTGTCCCCTTAGCAGAAAAACACCCCCAAAGCATAATGTTTCCACCTCCATGTTTGATGGTGGGGATGGTGTTCTTGGGGTCATAGGCAGCATTCCTCCTCCTCCAAACACGGCGAGTTGAGTTGATGCCAAAGAGCTCGAATTTGGTCTCATCTGACGACAACACTTTCACCCAGTTCTCCTCTGAATCATTCAGATGTTCATTGGCAAACGGACCTGTACATGTGCTTTCTTGAGCAGGGGGACCTTGCAGGCGCTGCAGGATTTCAGTCCTTCACGGCGTAGTGTGTTACCAATTGTTTTCTTGGTGACTATGGTCCCAGCTGCCTTGAGATCATTAACAAGATCCTCCCATGTAGTTCTGGGCTGATTCCTCACCGTTCTCATGATCATTGAAACTCCACGAGGTGAGATCTTGCATGGAGCCCCAGACCGAGGGAGAATGACATTTATTTTGTGTTTCTTCCATTTGCAAATAATCGCACCAACTGTTGTCACCTTCTCACCAAGCTGCTTGGCGATGGTCTTGTAGCCCATTCCAGCCTTGTGTAGGTCTACAATCTTGTCCCTGACATCCCTGGACAGCTCTTTGGTCTTGGCCATGGTGGAGAGTTTGGAATCTGATTGATTGCTTCTGTCGACAGGTGTCTTTTATACAGGTAACGAGCTGAGATTAGGAACACTCCCTTTAAGAGAGTGCTCCTAATCTCAGCTCATTACCTGTATAAAAGTCACCTGGGAGCCAGAAATCTTGCTGATTGATAGGGGATCAAATACTTATTTCCCTCATTAAAATGCAAATCAATTTATAACTTTTTTGAAATGCGTTTTTCTGGATTTGTTTTTGTTATTCTGTCTCTCACTGTTAAAATACACCTACCATTAAAATTATAGACTGATCATTTCTTTGTCAGTGGGCAAACGTACAAAATCAGCAGGGGATCAAATACTTTTTTCCCTCACTATATATTGTATTATTGCTGTGAGAATAGTGTGAAAGACCTATTTCACATCGTTTTCACCGGCCTTCTTCCTCACCTTATACATATCTGGCTGTCTGGTCATCATTGACCACTTGCCTGACTTCCTTTGCCCGCCTTCCCTGACAGTGAGGATGTTCTGCCACCTCAACTGCCTGCATCTTTGCTTCTGGGGCTTCTGAGGTTGCCCTAGGCATGTCGTCGACACGCCCAGGGCACGCATTTTATGGGCATGATCATGAACCTCGTCCTTCTGGGTGGGACGCAGGGTTTTCACATTCCTTACAATCCTCAGAGTAGCGGCATGGTGGTGCACTCACTTTTACAGGAAGCCTGCCCTGTGTAGTCCTGACCACTCCTTTCCACTGGGAAGGGCTGCACTGTTGATCTCCCCGCTGTCCTTTATACACTGCGTGCCTCCTTGCATGTCAGACTCTGCTCTCTCCTTATGAGCTCATTACGAGCCGTGCGATGTGACTTCCAGCAGATCTTTGGGGCCCTACCGACGCCCCGTTCTCTCTCTCTTCCCTTTCTCGGGACCCACTATGTGTTTGTGACTAGAATCCTCTCTTTCTTCTTATCAGACCCTCTTGCTGTCACACTACAGCCTTGTCTGTGTGGACGGCCGAAGAGAGGGGGGGTGGTATATAGAGACGTATGAAACCTCGAAGCATATAATCACTTCCTTTTCAACAGCACATCTTCCCCAGATGCTCTGCATGACAGACACAGTTCACAGGACGAATGGAACGAATTCCATCAGATCACTGCAGCATATGGACAAGTATTAAATGTGTCCAAATGTTGGATATGTATGCATGTACCTGCAGTGGCTGACAGTGGTGCCCCGCCAGGGGCAGAACCCGTAGAGTGTGGGTTTTCACGATATTGGTGCGCCTTTGGAGGCATCACTCCCAATCTCACACAATGGCGACAAAAGAACAATTGTAGCAACTCCCTCTGTACTCATTACTCTAATCAAACCTGGTATAGTCGACCGGTGGGGGGATGGGGAGTTGGCCGACTTACTGTAACAAGACGGAGAATGTATTCTCTGAAATTGGTCTATTCTCTCCCCTCCGAGGATTGTATACGTCAAAACGCCTCCCTCCGGCGAGTGCTAGGGTTTAGTATTTGTATCACTATTGGAGTTCTTGGCTCATGTAGCATGACGGGAATAAAATCCAAACATATGCTCTATCATAACTTCACCTATAAAACTCTAATGCCATCCACCAATGGAACATACTGGATTTGTGGCCTCAGGGCTTATTGGATTCTATGTGTATCCGGCTATTTGTATGCTATTTGGGATATGTGTAACCGGCAATACGCCATGTGCCCACACTCCCAGGCATCCCTGTCAGCCATCTGCATGCAAGAGAAATATATGAAAGTACTAGATTTTTTATGACATTATTTCCTAATTTTGGGGTAGCACGGATTACTAAAGAAATCCGCGCGATTGCATCAATGCTAGAAACTGTTGCCAATGATACCGCTGATGCTTTGTCTAACATCACCACTGAAGTGGTGGCCATCAGGACTGTCACATTGCAGAACCATGTAGCTTTAGATTACATGTTAGCTGCCCAAGGAGGTACATGTGCCCTCATAGGTAAGGAGTGTTGTACATACATACCCGATTCTTCTGAACATATCTATGATTTGGCTGATCACATACGTAAAGTGGGTAACCAATTACGGGACACCAACCCCTCCACAGCAGGGTGGTGGTCCTGGTTAACAAATCTGGGTGGCGGCGTTATGCACTTGGTCGTGTATGCGCTGGTCTTCTTCATTTGTATCTACCTGGCTTTGTAACTCATTCATTGTCTCATTAAAAAGGCCTCTGATGCTCTTTTCCCTGTCTCCTCCGCAAGCACCTTTCCTTCCTCCGTCTTGCCCGCTGGTAGAACTGGCTGGCTGAGGGAGATGGATACTTTTCTGTAATATATATATATATATATATATATATATATATATATATATATATATATATACACACACTCACCTAAAGGATTATTAGGAACACCATACTAATACTGTGTTTGACCCCCTTTCGCCTTCAGAACTGCCTTAATTCTACGTGGCATTGATTCAACAAGGTGCTGAAAGCATTCTTTAGAAATGTTGGCCCATATTGATAGGATAGCATCTTGCAGTTGATGGAGATTTGTGGGATGCACATCCAGGGCATGAAGCTCCCGTTCCACCACATCCCAAAGATGCTCTACTGGGTTGAGATCTGGTGACTGTGGGGGCCAGTTTAGTACAGTGATCTCATTGTCATGTTCAAGAAACCAATTTGAAATGATTCGACCTTTGTGACATAGTGCATTATCCTGCTGGAAGTAGCCATCAGAGGATGGGTACATGGTGGTCATAAAGGGATGGACATGGTCAGAAACAATGCTCAGGTAGGCCGTGGCATTTAAACGATGCCCAATTGGCACTAAGGGGCCTAAAGTGTGCCAAGAAAACATCCCCCACACCATTACACCACCACCACCAGCCTGCACAGTGGTAACAAGGCATGATGGATCCATGTTCTCATTCTGTTTATGCCAAATTCTGACTCTACCATCTGAATGTCTCAACAGAAATCGAGACTCATCAGACCAAGCAACATTTTTCCAGTCTTCAACTGTCCAATTTTGGTGAGCTTGTGCAAATTGTAGCCTCTTTTTCCTATTTGTAGTGGAGATGAGTGGTACCCGGTGGGGTCTTCTGCTGTTGTAGCCCATCCGCCTCAAGGTTGTACGTGTTGTGGCTTCACAAATGCTTTGCTGCATACCTCGGTTGTAACGAGTGGTTATTTCAGTCAAAGTTACTCTTCTATCAGCTTGAATCAGTCGGCCCATTCTCCTCTGACCTCTAGCATCAACAAGGCATTTTCGCCCACAGGACTGCTGCATACTGGATGTTTTTCCCTTTTCACACCATTCTTTGTAAACCCTAGAAATGGTTGTGCGTGAAAATCCCAGTAACTGAGCAGATTGTGAAATACTCAGACCGGCCCGTCTGGCACCAACAACCATGCCACGCTCAAAATTGCTTAAATCACCTTTCTTTCCCATTCAGACATTCAGTTTGGAGTTCAGGAGATTGTCTTGACCAGGACCACACCCCTAAATGCATTGAAGCAACTGCCATGTGATTGGTTGGTTAGATAATTGCATTAATGAGAAATTGAACAGGTGTTCCTAATAATCCTTTAGGTGAGTGTATATCTGGTGTCACATCCCAACCATACTTAAGCGCAATTATATTTGGGGTTGTGGCGTTGTGGCCAGATTATCCTTTCTGTTTTTGGCTTACTCTCGCTTTGCTACGCTTGGCTGACAGGAGGGACTGAAGAGGCCCCAAATACCTCACCCGTACATGAGGTTACCAAAGAGCACATAATGAGACCAGCTTCTACCGGTCTGTATCAGATGCATCCCTCTGCAGACACACAATACAAATTTAGTACAGAACATACATTCTAGTAAAACCACAAGAAGATGGGGAAGTGGGCACACAACCCCCCTTTGCCTATCTAGACATGCGTTAGATACGTGTGGAATATAAATAACGAAATGGCTACATATGTCTCCATTTTTTGGCATAAAATAGAAAATATTGTGTTTAAGCTTAATCAGGAAGATAGTGAGGATATCATAAGATAGGGAGTTGTCTCCCCATTATTGGTTCAAACACACCCTGTCCAGGATATCGCAGTATGTATATAACATAATGTAAGCTCTATGATTTTAGGGAAGTAAGGACAGAGACCTGCGTGTCTTACTTTTCTCCAATCAGCTTGAATAAAGACTCTGTTTGATTCAATCTACTCTACAGTCAGATTTTTCTGAGAGCAATTAAAAGGGGATTCTTCATCAAGCAAGGGGGAAGACAGATGTTTTGTAATTCATTCATGCAAGGGTTAAAGCACAGGCTACAATATTCTCTTTTGAATAGCATTTTGTGGTTATTAAGCCATTAATGCTTGTATGACACTCAAGTGCATGAAATGTTTGTTATAATTCAAACACTGTTTAAATAAACATGTTATTGGAAGTGAACAAGAAAGTCTTCTGTCCTTAATGCAATGAAGTGAGAAGTAGTATGTTGAACAAACTTTTACATCAACGTTGCATCAACTCATAATATTAAGTCAATAGCTGCACTGCCTTTCTAAGTAAACTCAACTTTTTTGTACAAGTTCACACATACTTAAAATCAATGCAATGTTTAATCTGAAGTGCATGTAACAAAGATATGCAAGTGCCCATGGCAATAAAGGGTGCATTTGCTGAGACAAAAAACATTGTGTTGAGACAACCCAGGAATTCCTCCTGATATCAACTTTTAAATAATTGCAATGTATAATCTTAAATTAATTCAACTTAGAAATGTAATTACTCATAGCAATAGAAATACCATTTGCTGGGCAAGTTGATCCTGATAAAATGGTAGTGTAAAAACAACTGATCATGATCAAATGTTCTGATGCATTTGATCCAGATCAGAAATGGCAGTGTAAATGCAGCTAATGTCATGTCATTTTCTCACGTAATAAAACGTTTTTATAGCTGATCCCTTACAATTTGTTAATGATTCAAAACACTGAACCTACAAAACATTCCAGAGTCTGGAGGCAGGTTAAATTAATCCAGATAATTGTTTATTTAGACCAACTAAGGAGCCAAAAGCTGGGGTGGAACAAAACCCAGCAAACACTGTGGTTCCCCAGGACTGGAGTCTGATACCCCTGGTCTTAATGATGCCAAGCAGCAATTATGTACCTAGATCAGGGTCCTGGAGGGCCACAGGGCCTACAGGTTGTTGTTCTATGCATATCATTAACTGCTTAAATTAGCCAATTGTGGGTCTTAATTAGGCAAATAGTCCCTGTGTTCAAGGTATGCAGTGATTTACAGAGACCTGTAAAACCTGCAAGATTGCAGCTCTCCAGGGCCTGGGAGTTCAAAACTTTTAATCTCTATCAGATTGCATCAGATTTGGAAATCCAATTTTTTTTTATGAGGGATCAGAAAATCCAGAAAGATCTTGTCCCGGTATTTCAAAGCAATTGAGGATCGTATCACACTTGTCCAGATCCAGACTTTTCAAGATTTCCAGATCCTGCTTTTCAGTTCTGTAATCCTGCATATCTCCCCTACTGGATGGATGGATATATATATCAATAAAAACAAAAACAAATATATATATATATATATATATATATATATATATATATATATATATATATATATATATACACACCGATCAGCCATAATATTATGACCACCTGCCTAATATTGTGTAGGTCCCCCTTTTGCCGCCAAAACAGCCCTGACCCGTCGATGCATGGACTCCAGTAGACCTCTGAAGGTGTGCTGGGGTATCTGGCACCAAGACGTTAGCAGCAGATCCTTTAAGTCCTGTAAGTTGCGAGGTGGGGCCTCCATGGATCGGACTTGTTTGGCCAGCACATTCCATTGCTCCGTGGTCCAGTTCTGATGCTCATGCGCCCATTGTAGGCGCTTTCGGCAGTGGACAGGGGTCAGCATGGGCACCCTGACTGGTCTGCGGCTACACAGCCCCATACCCAACAAACTGTGATGCACTGTGAAGACTCTGTATAGGAAAGTTGAAGAAAGTGTTTTGTGATAATTATATAATGTTTTATATTAACACTAGCATTAGAAGTAGCTTGTATACAGACTAAGCAGATTAGCTTTAGCAGGCTAAGCAAAAGGTCAACAAGGTTCATTTGTTAGAAACTCCTGTCAGTAATAAAAGATCACACAGTGCCGAAATAGCCTACAGCTGTTTTGTTGAAAATCTGTTTGTGACTTAATTGTTTCTCCTGCCTGTCTGGAGAAATGACAACCGTGGGATCGCATCTTCCTAGTACACATCAAAGACAGACATCTGCTTTTTGGATCCATCGCCTCTCCACGGGAGGACAGATCGTAAACAGACCCGGACTTGGGGACTGATTGGATGAATGACCATAAGATTTCACGTCACTTTCCTATAAAGCTGCACTCATGTTTGTAAACATTAAGCTCTCACTGAAGGAATTTCCTGACGTGGGGCTTCCGAGCCGGCTTGATTAAAGTTCTATTTGCTTTATCTCGACGACTTCTCCACTTATTTCCGAGACGGTTCTACACACTGTGTGTTCTGACACCTTCTATCAGAACCAGCATTAATTTTTTCAGCAATTTGAGCTACAGTACCTCGTCTGTAGGATTGGACCACACAGGCTAGCCTTCGCTCCCCAAGTGAATCAATGAGCTTTGGCCACCCATCACCCTGTTGCCGGTTCACCGCTTTTCCTTCCTTGGACCACTTTTGATAGGTACTAACCACTGCAGACCGGGAACACCCCACCAGAGCTGCAGTTTTGGAGATGCTCTGACACAGTTGTCTAGCCATCACAATTTGGCCCTCGTCAAAGTCGCTCAGATCCTTACGCTTGCCCATTTTTCCTGCTTCTAACACATCAACTTTGAGGACAAAATGTTCACTTGCTGCCTAATATTTCCCACCCACTGACAGGTGCCATGACAGAAGGTGTCAATTAGAGGAGTTGCTTCTAACTGGAGTGGGGTTGTTAGTGGAGTTCTACAGGGATCAGTATTGGGGCCTGTGCTTCTATATTAATGATCTGGACTCTTTAAGCTGTCTAAAACAAGTCTAAAAGTTCAGACTATTTGTAAACTGAAAATGTCAACTAATTACTTTTAGTTCTTAGAGCAAGATTCATGTTGACTCTACATGAGATTATATATTAAATTTATTTATTTATTTTAGTTGTGATATCTAGGGGCTTGGCAATAATTTGTGATTCAGAGTGACAGGATCACTTACAGTGGATTGCATAAGTATTCACCCCTCAAAGACTTTTGTATATTTTATTGTTACAACATGGCATCAAAGTTTATTAATTTTGAGTTTTTGCCACTGATTAACACAAAACTGTCCATAATGTGAAATTGTAAAAGAAAATCTACAAATTGTTGAAAATGTTTTACAAATATAAAACAGAAAATAATAGATTGCATATTCACCCCGTTTGCTGTGACATACCTAAATAAGCGCTGCAACCAATTGTTACTAGAATTGTCACATCATTATTTGAATGGGCCCATATGGGTGCAATTAAATTATTTCACATGATATCATGTTAAATACACATGTTGTTGGGGGTGAATAATTATGCAATCCACTGTAACCTCTTTTCACACTACAAAGCAAAGTTTCACTGTGTAAATTAACACACCTATTAAATACCTTGTGGTCATGACACCATTATTGCACTTTTATTAAACAATTTTCAAATTGTTACTATTACAATAATGTTTTAATTATGCATTTGCACATGTTTTCGTGTGTGTTTATATTGCATGCATTTAGTGCTACTCAATTATCCTAAGGAATCAGTTGCCTAAAAAAAAGACGATTAACTGTACAATTGCCTTTTGAGTTCTACTAAGTTATACATTGAAGTTAACAAAACGTAATTTGAACTAAAGGGTAAGAAAATAAATCTGTAAGCAGAACACAAACACATTACACATATGTATACATTAAGTTCACTTAAAATGGTAAGTTCTGGTTAATTCAATGCAGAGTTTTAATTGGCAAAATAATTTAGTTACTTATACTATTTAAAGTATTATTTAATTAAACCTGAAAGTTAACTAAGAAGAAGTCAAAAGCAATCAGTTGCCTCATCATATATATATTTTTTGGGACAGCAGAACTTACCCTGGTTTACAGTATAAGAATCAGATTTTGTGTGAATTAGAGATAATATGGTTTAAAATCAAATTTTGAGGTGATCCAATTTCGACACAAAATGACACAAACGATGCATTTATTGACAAAATAAATACATTTTCAGTAAGAATTGATAAAGGAATCTGGTGGCAACTCTTGGAACATTTATATTTCTAAGGCATATACATAAATGCATGCAATATTATAATGAGATGTACAGTAGAGACAGGCACTTTTTCGAAATAATTTTCAGATTTTTCGTTAATACGCTTTGAATGAAGAGGGGTACGAACTTGGAGCTCAAACATACAGCTGGCATTAGTTGTAAATCACTGAAGATTACAAATTAAAAACATTTATCTTAGTATCTCGTAAGTAATGATAAAAAAAATCATTGCCGCTTTAAGGAAGAACATTTTGTGTTTACCTGCGCAGGTGTGGGCCACGTTCACTACCACCTTTAAAGTTAGGAAGGAAAAAAGAAAAGCAAACTGGTTTGTGAAGCAGGAGTGGGTTGTTCTATTCCATGCGCAAGGGGCGTTCTTCCAACTTCCAACAAGACACAGGAAGAACATGAGAGTACAAAGTAAGCGCGGAATCAACCTAGGCTGAATAATGTCACATAAACATGCATTTTATTGCAGTGGGAGGTGTCTTGCTTTCTGTTCAGCGCATAATCTGTAGAAATGTGAGGTGTAATAACTGTACGGAACACTAGTGAAAATGGCGTCTCAGGTACACATCAGCCAAAATGAACTTTTGGAAATTGACATTTGTTCACAAGTAGAAAACGACGTATTTTCTGGATTTCATCAGTGGGTTCCCGGACACAAAACCAGGCTGTTGAAAGGAAATAACGACTTCGCCGATACTAACAACACAGCACGCCCGAGCCAAGACCAAGTCCCAAACACTGAGGTTAGGGACGATATGGAACATATTAATACCGAGCATCTGTACGAGGACAACGCAGAGACCAGTTTTGTTTTACGTTCATCTATACTAGATGGTCTTCTCGTTGAGCTGTATGACACTTACATCAGCTCTAGCAGGAAGAGTGTGGATAGCGTTGATAGTTCAACCGAGGCGTCCAGTTCGGAAGCCTTTCTCGGCCGAAGCAATACCGGATCAAACTTCTTACAGGAACTACTAGAGAAACACACCAGACAGCATCAAATGAAGTATCTGACCCAAAAAGGTATTATTATTTTTGTTTTTTAATGTACAGTTGTCCTATATATTTTTACGAAGTTGGTATCGAGACTGCTCAATGTGAAGTTAAGCCAAAACAAACGGTGATCCAAAGAACTAAACATGGGAATGTATGAGAGATTTCCTGTTGTTTTATTCCTACAAACCGTGTACATGTATCGTTTTGAAATGCACTCGGGTACTGATTAAGCAGCAGAGCTGATATTCAAAATTGTGCAAACGTTTGTAGATTAATGAGTTGTAAGTGTGGTCATTTCTACCAGATCTTAAACAGAGCACTAAGAACAAACCGCTTTCGCAGAGGCTTTCTTAACAAACAGTGATGTTACAGTGGGACCCATGCCATCTGAACTTAGTGATTTCTCAGTGCATCTCAGTATATAGTCTCGAAGGTAACGTTCCTAGAGAAAAAGCTAGTTTCTACTTCCGTTTCAGAAGTAAATTCGTAAGTAAAGACAGGTTTGCATTTGTTACACTCCATGTGGATTGTAATCTTTCACTTTATCAATTTTACTCAGCTTTTTACTGTGCTAAATAGGAAGGGTACCACAACAGAACAAAATATGGTAGGGTATACATTACAGCACACCCAACAGATTTAAATATATGAAAAATATGTAAATTAAATTGTATGAATTTTTGAATACGAAATATGCTATTTCAATAGTTGTATACAAGATACAATAAACAATTAGGTGTGGAGGGGAGAAAAACATAAAGTGCTATGGATGGCAGATTGTTATAGGACAAAATAAAACTCTGGGGGTCCATGGCTTAAGACCTAGGTGCTCCAGGCAGTATAATTATGTTAAAGCAGCAAGAAGATCAGAAAGTTCTTAAACAGTGCTGCTGGCTGTAGTCTTCCCACTGGTGGGCCCTCTCACTGGCCCTTGGGGGTGGGGGGATGGATCATCAAGAGCCCTTGGATGGCGATGACTCATCAGTCTTTGGTGTGTGGGTGCACTGTTAGACCTCCATGGCGGGGTATCTCATCAGCTCTATGGGTTGGGCTGTGCCTTGTAGGGCTTTCAGGATGTGGGTCAAAGAGCCTCATCAGCCCCTCAGAGGGGATATTGCTTGAAGGCAAAAAATACAATTGTGCTCATGTACTGATCATAAAATGCAGGAGATGACGGAAGACAATTGTGCATACCATGTTCATGGCACACTTTCGACACTGGGTTATAATGGCTAGAAAAACAGACTATAAAGATGATTCTTCAGTCATGATTTAAAGTCTAAAACAGAGTGTATTTTAGGGACTTTTAAATAACTGGCTTCCTGGGATCTCAATGGCCGACCTGGAGTGTATTTCATAAGAAGATATTTTAAGCATGGAGGTGCCAGTCCCTTTAGTGCTTTAATGCTAGTAAGAGAACTTTGAAATCTATCCTGTCTGTAGTGCAGTGGGAGCCAGTGAAGAGAAGCCAATACTAGAGTAATATGTTCATGTTTTATATTTCAGTTAAGATCCTTGCAGCAGCATTTTGAACTATCTGAAATGCAGAAATCACTCTTTGTTCTACTTGACAGAATGGCATTACAGTAATCCAATCTAGATTTACTGACAAATGTAATTGTGTGTCGTCTGTGTAGCTGTGAAACTTATGTCTTTGATTAGTATCACATACAGGTAGCATGTATAATGATAAAAATATACTTCCGACTACTGATCCCTGTGGTACTCCGTACTTAAGTTAAATTTAACCTCAGTTAAAAGAAAAAGATTTTTCAAAGATAAATAATAAGTTACAGCTGTCCAGAAATTAATTTTAAAATTCATAAAGTATTCTGCAGAAACTATTTTTATCTGTGAATAATCCAAATAAGATAACACATCTTTGTGGATAATTATTTTAAGTGTTTTTGTAATTAATTGATGTTTTAGGCATCATTAAGGAATTTTACCAGTCAGTATAATGTTATAGGCTATATGTGGCTTGTGAATTTCTGGTGCATGTATGTAGTTAAAAAAAAAAAAAAAAAAGGCCTTATTAGCTATGGGTCTATCACTAGAGGGCAGGCTGTTTTAAACGGTAATAAGATGAGAACACTACAGAAAATTCAAAGATCATGACAGAGTAATTAAATTACCTTTTTAAAAAAAAAAATTGCATTAGCCACCAATTGACCTTTTGCAAAAGGGGGGGTGCTGACGGTGTTTCGTTCTCGCTGGTGGGGGTGGGGCTGATGGCATTCGTAGGGGGGACCGCTGGGGGGGGGCAGCCTCATTTCGGGTAGGGCATGGCCACCCCAGGCACGCCCCTGTCCATGATTGCCCCGATATAACAAGCTATTATTACAGGTAGCTTCGCTATCTAGCTAACATTAGCAGTAGCAAGTTAGTCGTATTAATGGTCACATTAGCACAAATAACTATAACATCAGCATTACATAACGAAAGCTTGACGGAACTTCTTCAAGAAGTAAGAGTAGGCTAATGTAGGATTGGACAAGGACTGTTTGGGGGCGGGGTTTTGCGAAAGGTCAATTCTATTTTATTCCCCCCATGTTTCCCCCATGCAATATTTCTCCTGAATTGGCTTTTTCCACGAATTAAGGGATACCCCCCAATCTGACAACCCTGGCAAGTGTTTCCATTTACTAAAACATTTTCAAAGAGAACATTTCAACCCAGCAATTTAATTATGTATTTTTTGTGGGAACATAATTATTAAGTTTTTAATTAGTCAGTAAAAAAGTTTAGTAAATTGTTTTTTTATGCAAATATAAAATATATTTTAAAATGTAAGTCACATACAGTGCTCATTGTAAAAAAAATGTTTTAACATCACACTGTGTTTAACATATAAACCAGAACACTCTATATATACATTTTTAAATTTTGATCTGACTAGATATGGAGGAGCTGAAGTGGATGATTCTAGAGGTGAAATATCGAATAGGGATACAGTCAGCGAAGCTTGTCAGACAACTTAAGAGAAAGGACCGACTGCACAACAAGCTCCAGAAAAACACTGACATTATAACAGCATGTCTACAAGCTGTGTCTCAGAAAAGACGTGAGTATGTTTTTGTTTTTCATTTTTAATTATTAGTAAAATTGGTAGCAGTATAAGAATATGAAGTGGATTTTAATTTTATTTATTTTCCTTTTGGAATGAAGTTGTTCAAAAATATACATTATTTTGGTATTTCATGTCTTCTTGCTACTATGAGGTAGCTGCTTAACCTATATAATTTGCAGTATTGCCTCAGCATGTTTTCCTAAGAAATCAGGTAATGTTACTACTATGTAATTCAATTATAGCATCCATTCTAAATTTGATTTAATGTCTTAAATTAAAATATAACCGCAAAATATGTACAGTACCCTTTAGATTTATGCATACCCTTGATGAGGTGCAACTAAAATACATTTGCGGGTGTGCACTTGCACTACTATGTGTGGTAGTCCAATGGGCTACCAAAAGGTAAACAATGGTAGCACACCATGGATTTTGGTAGCACACATTTCCATTTAACAATTTTTTATAATACATTTTAGACAGATCGAATTTTAAGGTTGTAAAAGGTTCAGAACAGAAATGAACAAATACTCCCAAGTACATAAAATAGTTTGTCATTTTTTTTTTGTTTAAACATTCCACATTTAAATTGTAATTTTAACTTCACAACAACATACCTCTGACAGAAAAATAAAGTACACTTTTAATTATAAATCAAGTGAAAGTAATATGTTATGCCTGTGTATTGCTTGGTCTGTCTTACATTTTGTAAACCTAAAATACACTTTGTTGTTCTTTCAAAACAAATTATATTGTTTTGTAAGTTTAATTGTGAAATAGAAGTGCTTTTCTTTATTCAATTAGACATAGGTCCATGCACGGTTTCCCCCATTCAGATGGGCCTGAATATGGAAACCCTGGGTCCATTTATATTCAAACAGTAGACAACGTAATTTCAACTATTATGAGTCATAACACCAATCACACCTGTGAATGTTAGAACAATAAACACCAGGCCTAGTAGTAGCTCATAAAATAAATTCAGCATTGTTTTATTTCTGATGCATTGGACTTGCATCAGTGTTTGCATAAGTTAAGTACTCTCATCCGGACAGAGAAATGGTCTCCTTCGCAATATCAGCACTCATCCCTAAATATAGACAACTTGCATTTATTTTATTAAGTGTAGGGTAAATCACGTTACTGCAAACTTTTCCTTCCCACCTACAGAATACAAAGACAGCAAGCAATCTTCAAAAAGCAAATGCAATGGCAGAGTTACCTGTGTTTTGACCTTACTCGAGTCAATATGCTCGAGTCAAGATCTCACTCTGGGTTTACATAGTTTTAGTTTTTGCACTCAAGACGAACTGCTGGTCACCTGACGACATGCAAATTAAAGGCGAAGCAGTGAATTAATATGTAAATTAGCTCTATGTACAGCTCTTGTTCTGTATATACAGGAACATCACAGAAAGGGTGGTTGCCAGAACGATACTCAAGATACTGATGTCACGGAATCCATGGCAGCCATGTGACAACTTATTCAATTTATACAGGGTACAGCTGTTTTTCATGTCTCTGATGGAGCTAGCAAGCCAAGAATATAAATGTTTTATAAAATTAGGATTACAACACGATGTACACTATTGAACAGTGTACAACAGAGCCACAACAATATAGAGAGCATAATGAGAAGAGGGAGAAAAAACAGCTTTCCAGATTTCCATTGTAAGAAATGTGATGTGTAAGGAATCCACAGGACCATGCTGAATCAATAAGGTGTTTATTGTGTAGTGGTTTTAGTAAATAGCAGGATGGACTGATGAAGAAGTAACAAGCTTATTGCTGAAAATATAAATACTGAGCTCTCCTCTCACATGAAGTGAAGACTAAGAATGTGAGTTGGAGAAGCCTTTTTGTATCTTCAGATAGACAATGAGTCTTCTCTATCGGAAGTGATTACATCTCATTAAAATACAGTTGTACAAAATAGTTTACCATATACAGCTCTGGAAAAAATTAAGAGACCACTGCACATATTTCTTAAATCAGCATCTCTACATGTATGGCAGCCATTCCATTGCACTTATATTTTTATTTGGAATTTGGGAAAAAAGGTTTGCAGTAGTTTATAGAATAAAACAAAAATGTTCATTTTACCCAAACACATACCTATAAATAGTAAAACCAGAGAAACTGATAATTTTGCAGTGGTCTCTTAATTTTTTCCAGAGCTGTACATAATAATTAATACAGACCTAAATGTGTTACTGTTGTTGAATTGTTTGAGGAATTGATTGGTGATGGTCAGCATTCTTAGGCAGCAGATGTTTATCAAAGACATTGTTGTAAGTCCTTGTGACCTGTGCCCCAAAACACACAACCTTTACACTGTTTAACTGTTTCAGCTGATTGCATATCCTAGGAGACAGTGACTGAATGAAATCATGAAAAGACAATGCTTGATTGAAGTAACCCCTCTGACAGAAATGCATTAAGAACTAATATTTAAAGTAGCCCCCAGAACAGAGTAAATACAAACTAATGATTGCTTTATAGACCAGACTGAAACCATTAATATATAGAGAATATAAAGTAAATAATAAATAAGTAAATTTTCCCACTACAATTGTATAATGGTAATAAAATAATATAGAGAAACGGGTGACAGACATACGGAGGATCTCCATACTCAGCAAAGGTTCTGAACCCTGAGCAAAAAAAAGGTGTGGTTTTTTATAGGTCAAGACCTTGAAAGCAAATAAAGAAAAGCCTGTATATGGGAATAATTAGGAAGAATCAGTGAATATGCATTACTGATTAATATGCAAAGCTAACGGATTACAGTACTGTGCAAAAGTTTTAGGCAGGTGTGAAAAAATGCTGTAAAGTAAGAATGCTTTCAAAAATTGACATGTTAATAGATTATATTTATCAATTAACTAAATGCAAAGTGAGTGAACAGAAGACAAATCTACAAACAGCAACAGCCTTCAAAACAGCATACATTTTTCTAGGTACACTTGCGGACAGTTTTTGAAGGAACTCGGCAGGTAGGTTGGCCCAAACATCTTGGAGAACTAACCACAGTTCTTCAGTGGATTTAGGCAGCCTCAGTTGCTTCTCTCTCTTCATGTAATCCCAGACAGACTTGATGATGTTGAGGTCAGGGCTCTGTGGGGGCTGTACCATCACTTCCAGGACTCCTTGTTCTTCTTTACGCTGAACATAGTTCTTAATGATTTTAGCTGTATGTTTGGGGTCGGTGTCATGCTGCAGAATACATTTGGGGCCAAATCAGATGCCTCCCTGATGGTATTGCATGATGTATAAGTATCTGCCTGAACTTCTCAGCATTGAGGAGACCATTAATTCTGACCAAATCCCCAACTCCGTTTGCAGAAATGCAGCCCCAAACTTGCAAGGAACCTCCACCATCCTTCACTGTTGCCTGCAGACAGTCATTCGTGTATATATATATATATAAAGATGTGAGCTAGTGAAATGTATCGGTACATTTAAGGCAATAGATTGGTATAACATTTAAAAAATATAGAAAATACTTGTCTTGTTTGGCTTTTTTGGTGTCTGTATTTACGTCTGTGTTGGTGAGAAGAGGCATCTCCTTTGAATCAGACACACAAATCTCTGGGGGCGTGGTTTGACTTGCATCACGGACTGACGCTTTCCACCCGGCCCAGGGCCCGGCGCGTTCATATTCACATTTAAGTCGCCTTTCGGCCGCCTCAAAAGATTTAAAACGAGTCAAAAAGCTGGACTAGTTTTAAGAACATAAGAAAGTTTACCAACGAGAGGAGGCTATTCAACCCATCGTGCTCGTTCGGTGTCCATTAATAACTAAGTGATCCAAGGATCCTATCCAGTCTATTTTTAAATGTTCCCAAATTTTCAGCATCTACCACATTGCTGGGGAGTTTGTTCCAGGTTGCGACTACTCTCTGTGTAAAGAAGTGTCTCCTGTTTTCCATTTTGAATGCCTTGAAGCCCAATTTCCATGTGTGTTCCTGCTGATCTGGAAAAGCTCCTCTGGTTTGATGTGGTCGATGCCCTTCATGATTTTGAAGACTTGGATCAAGTCCCCATGTAGTCTCCTCTGCTCCAGGGTGAAAAGGTTCAGTTCCCTCAGTCTCTCCGAATAGGACATTCCCTTCAGACCTGCAATAAGTCTGGTTGCTCTCCTCTAAAATGCCTCTAAAACAGCAATATCCTTCTTGAAGTGTGGTGCCCAGAACTGCACACAGTATTCCAGATGAGGTCTAACTAGCGCATTGTACAGTCTTAACATTACTTCCCTTGTTTTAAATTCTACGCTTTTGACAATATACCCTAGAATTTTGTTTGCCTTTTTTATTGCTTCCCCACACTGTTTGGATGGAGAAAGTGAGGAGTCCACATAGACTCCTACGTTTTTCTCATGCGATACTTCATCTAGTTCTATTCCTCCCATAGTGTAATTATAGTGGACATTTTTGTTACCTGCGTGTATTACCTTGCACTTGTCCACATTGAATTTCATCTGCCAGGTGTCGGCCCACAACTGAATGTTATCTAAGTCCCTTTGAATAGCCTGTGCTGCCAAGATTGTATCTGCTGAGCCACCTATTTTAGTATCATCTGCAAATTTGCTAAGTTTGCAAGTTTGCTAACTATCCCAGAGTCCAGATCATTAATATAGATTAGAAAAAGCAAAGGCCCTAGTACTGATCCCTGTGGAACTCCACTAACAGCCTCACTCCAACTTCCTATACATCAACCAGTTCATAATCCATCTACTTACTTAGGATTAGTATTTGGTGTGGAACCTTATCAAAAGTTTTTTGTCAATCTAATTATATCATATCATATGCTTTCACATGATCTACAGCTGGAGTTGCATGTTCAAAAAATTCGAATAAATTAGTAAGATATGATCTGCCTTGTCTAAACCCATGTTGACTATCTCCAAGAAGATGCTCCTCTATTTTATGTCTAATAATGTTTTACAGGTGATGCAGGTGAGACTGATTGGTCTGTAATTTCCTGGCTCAGTTTTGTCCGCTTTCTTGTCTATTGGTATGACATTTGCTGTCTTCCAGTCAGTTGGCACATCCCCTGTTCTAAGTGGCCCAGGTGATTTGTTTTAAATTCTGCTAGTCCCTTTAGTACCTCCTCCGTATTTATCCTGATCTGATTTGTTACTCATTTTCTAATCAAATCAGTTTCTTTACAGCTACCTACTACTGTCTTTAAATGTTTGGGGGCAAATTCGGCTAGTTGTTTTTGTACAACTTATGAAATGGATCTCTTTTGACCCAAGGGGGTTCTCTTTTCAGTGTTAAAATAATGTTTGTTTTATGTCAACTCTGAGGACAATGGGTATGTGTGTTTTTGAAAAACCGTGTGCCTGAGATCTTTTAATGTGTTTATTTTTTCAATCAACATGCAGCAAGGCAGCACATAATAACCAGGTATAGTAAGCAACATTTCCCAATTTGAAGCATGATTCTTCTACTTCCGTGGGTTATTTTTTTAAGTGTTTTGTAAGTGTTATGCATGAAGAATTAATTGTTTTTCTGTTGACGTCAATTCTTATTTACATATATACTGACATGGTAAAGGGCTATCCAATTAACACCAATGGGATGATGGATATGTGAATGCTAGTGTAAGCAAGTTGGACACTTATGCCTTTTCTGTCACATGAGTCCTAATGGTCCTGCATTAACATCTCTGTTAATTCTCATCACCGCAAAGTTGTGTAGGAAAGAGTACAATTGATCGTTAGCAATGTCTGCTTCCAAATGAAGCAATGATAATTGCAGTCTTGTCAAAATGAAGATCTTTTCTAACATATTAAATCTATTGCATGGATTTATTTTAGTTATGAAAAAAGACCACTTATTGCTTGAAAATGGTGTAAGTGTTGCAAACTCCACAAAGCAGAAAATCGCTTATATCATACCATATGCTTTCATATGATCTACAGCTGTAGTTGTATGTTCAAAAAACTCTAAGACATGATCTTCCTCGTCTAAACTCATGTTGACTATCTCCAAGAATATGGTTTTCATTAAGATGTCCCTTGATTTTCTATCTAATCTTTTTTCCCAAGAATATTTTAGTTAGCGGCATGCATTTATCCTGATCTCTCTCAGGGTTTGACTGGGCTGATTGTTATCCTGTGGCATGTAATCTGTTTTTTCTTTTGTAAAAACCTCTGTGAAATACTCATTTAGAACATTTGCCACATCTTGTTTGTTTTCTAAGATACTTCCATTTTTAACCTTACCCATTTCACTTCTTCCTTTATTGACCTCTTGCCATTATAGTATTGAAAAAAGCCCTTTGCATTAGTTTTAGCTCCAAGAACGGTTTCCCTCTTTACTTTCCTGATCCCTTTCTTAACATCTCTTTGCAGTTCTATATATTCTTTATATTTTGTTTAATCCCTTTTGTATGTGCTATACAGCATTTCCTTTCTCTTGATTATTCTTTTGCATACTTCTATTAAACCATTTTGGCCAATGTTTTTTGGTCCTCAATTTGCTAAGTTTTCATACAAATTTCTCTTGAATCTCAAAGTAGTATATTCTTAAAATATAACCATCAATTTTCGACTGACTCTGTATCCAGTGTGCTCCAGTCTACCTCTTCTAAGTGCCGCCTCATAATTTCAAGGTTTGCTTTTCTAAAATTGTAGACCATTGTTTTAGACTTGGACCTTGTTTTTTGAAAGTATGCCTGAAAGCTAACCATATTGTCATCACAGTTTGCCAACTAGTCTCCATCTGACTCTTTCTTGGTCATTTGAAAAGATCAGATCAATGCATGTTCTCTCTCTGGTTGGTTCCCTGACAAATTGAGTTAGAAGCAGTCATTTACCATCTCAACCATGTCTATTTCTGCTTCTGTAGTCCCAACTGGGCTTTCCAAGTCTAAGTTTGGGAAATTGAAATCCCCCATTATAACAGCCACATCCTTGCTACATGCAGTCCTGATTACACTGTACAATGCAGCATCTTTCTGAATATCTGAGTTGGGTGGTCTGTAACACACTCCTAGCACTAATTCTCTGGATCTTTTAGTCAAAAGTTTGACCCACAAAGATTCTGTTATGTTACTGGGATCTAATTTGAGTTCTTCTGCCTCAATGTCATTTTTCACATATAATGCCACCCCACCCCCTCTTCGATTTTGCCTGTTTCTCCTAAACTGTTTGTATCCTTTCAACTTGTGTTCATCACCATAATTTTCTGTAAGTCATGTTTTCATCACTACTACAACATCATAGTCACATGCCAACACTGTGGCTTCTAGGTCTAACATCTTGTTCCTTATACTCCTGGCATTGAGGTACAAACATTTCAGGACTTTCCTACTAGCAGTTTCCCTTTGTTTTCTTTCCTTTTCAGAGCTCCCTGCCCCCCTGGTCCCTAGTTTGAAATACTCTCAATTTCTCTGCACATACGCTCTCCAAATGCATTAGCCCCAATGCATTCTGCATAGGTGTAGACCGTCCGGTTTGTACAGGTCCCATCTACCCCTGGTCCCGAAACACTCCAAGAACACGCATCTCTGAATTTCTGTGCAGAACTGCTCTTCACAAACGCGACCCTTGTTTTGTAATGAAAATAATTGCCACATGTTTTGCATGTTGAATAAATAAACAAATGTGAGAAATTCACAATGAATGAAGATGAGATGGAGGAGAGTAGTGCGTGCAAAACTTCCCAGCAAAGTGACCACTGTGAGTTTGTCCCTAAGAAAGGTGCAACGTTGTTGATAGTGTGGACATGGTTTGGTTTCAAGACAACTGACACAGAATAGCAAAATATAATTTGCAAGTTTTTGTAATTGGCACAGTGCTTAATAAAAGTTCAACAAATAGTACTACTCAGTCAGTTTTGTCCTATTATGTTTGCCATTCTATGGTCATGAAATAGTCTATATGTATTTAGTCCTTTCATCATCATACCATCAAAAATGTGAAAAATACCGTGATACGATATTTTGGCCATATCGCCCAGCCCTAGTTTGGATGGGGAAAGTGTTGAGTCAACATAAACTCTTTCTCATTACTTATTCCAGTTTTCAAACTGGTCCGGGGTACCCCCTGCCCTGCTGGTTTTTGTTCCAACCTAGGTCTTAATTACTTAATTGAATTGTATATTGCTTTAAGTCAATTAAGGATTCAATTAAGCAATTAAGACCTCAGATGGAACAAAAACCAGCAGGGCAGGGGGTACTCCAGGATCGGTTTGAAAACCCCTGCCGTAGTGTAATTATAGTTACGGATGCACCATCGGCAAACGATCAGTATTATGCCGATATTGCAAACATTTACAATATAGCCTATTGGCCGATTGCTTTAAAATGGCCGCTAATTTGACTGATGGTGCTGCTTTAATTGCATCTAATTAAGCATCCTGTTTGTTGTGTGCTTTAACAAAATATGAATGACTTGCACGAACTGTGACATGGTAATTAAGTGCCGTGCTGCTTTGTTGTTTATATGTGCTTTGAATGTGCCTGGTTACGAGAGAATGCCGGCTTTGTGGACCATTTGTAACGCATTATCCTCTGTAGTATCAAAAGGAATTTTAGGAAACTATTTCAACACATAAAACTTGATAAATCACCTGAAAGTAGACACACCATGGAGTTGGCAGAGTTTCTCAAAACACAAGCAGCAGCAGAAATGTTTACCTTTGAAGGATTGGAACACATTACTGATCGAAGGTTCGAAGCTTCGTTGTTGGTAATTTGCAGTATGTATTGATGGCGTTACATTTGCTACCAGTGTATAGATTTGAATGAAAATCCTACTTTTGTTTTTACACGTAACCCCTATAAACAAGTAGAGATGCGCCGATCCGATAACAACATGTACCTTTTTCTTTCTGTTATTTCCTAATTGCTTATGCCTCAAAAGTATAGAAAATGGCAATTATTCCCCACAAACTTTGCTTTTGTGACCAGGAAACAAAAATGTAAATGTAACTATTTCCAATGAGAAAACGGGCAAATGTGTCTTTTCGTTCACATAGTCAGAAAAAAACAACACATGAATCCAAATTAACATGTAGATATACTAAAGTAATACAAAAATGACTACAAAAGTCAGTAGTTTTTCGAGATTTAGGATTATACTGTAAAAACACACTCAAACTCACCAATATCGTTCTTCAGTTTTTCCTTAAGACCCTCCGCTATTCCCTCACATCGTCGTGTCACTGTATTTCTGGATAACTGAATGTCGTTGATAACAGCCATGATTTCAGTCTTATTCTTAAAATCCCCAAACAGCGAGTCTGCAGCCTTAATAAATACCTCCTTGATCATCTCTCCATCTTTGAATGACTTTTTGTGCTTAGCAAGAACGTGACTCACAATAGGATGCTATGGTTGCTGCCTTCCCTTTGGTAGCAGGTCCTTTGAAAATTGACTGCTGTGCTGCTAGTTGAGAATTCAGTTATTGCACCTTTCTTTTTCATAGTTCATTCTTGGCAGGGAAATCAGTCTCATGGGTTTTATATGTGGTTTTGAAATGCCGTTCTTAGTTGCCCTTCTTTGCAATGCAAATGCTAGCATGGCAGATGAGACACACACGCTTTGAGTTTGACATAACGAAGAAATAATCCTCCTCCCATTCCTTGTTAAAATGATGCAACTTCTGTCTCTTTATATCCGTCCCACCACTTATTTTTGTTTGTTTGATATTTTACCATAAGAAAAAAATCTATGATAGTCTGACCGGGCTATTTGTGAATTCTGTTTCACTGAGAAAGTTCCATTAGGGAACTAACAGGGAGACTCGAAGAAAGAAAGTTTTCTGAATTTGATTTATATAAATATTTTTTGTGGTAATTAATATTGCCTGTTGTGTCTTTTTACAAGCAAGAAATAAATAATCTGTGGAAATTACGAATCACGTCGCTTTAAGAACGCAACACATCACATGCCCCTTCTTTTTGTGCTAAATATTATATTTGGTACTGACCCAAAAAGTGGGCAGGGACTGGTCAGTGTTTGTCAATCAATCAAGGCATTTATGTGAGTGGAGGACTGTTGAACATTAAAATAGGAATATATTACGGGCATCGATATGAGTGTTAAAAAAAAAAATAATAATATGAATATTGATTATACTTTTTCCAAAAATCATCTCGCGATCAACTGGCAAGCACTGCGATCGACTGGGGCACGCCTGCTGTAAGAGAACCTGCTTCAGTCTGCTACAAAACTGAAGCTTGTTAGGAGATTCACATTTCAGTAGAACGATATCATGCACAAGGCCAAAGCAACATTGGAGTGACTCAAGAACAAAAAGATCCTACAGTGTCCCAGTCAAATCTTTATGTCAATCCCATTGCAAATCCGTGGCAGTATTTGAAAAATTGTGATCCACAAGCGTCATCCAACCAACTTGAACAACCTGGGGCAAATCTGCCAAGATGTATGGGCCAAAATCACTCCAACACTATGTGAAAGCTGGTACATACCTACCCCTAAAAACCTAAAGCTGCAGCTAAAGGTGGCTCTATCAGATATCAATATGTGGGGGTTGAATACTTATGCAAGCAACATATTTCAGTTTTATTTTTCTTACAAATATTTCCCAACATAAAACCAGAGTCACCTTGCAATAATTTATTTTGAATTTCAGTGTTTTCAAATAAAATTCACAACGAAATTTATATTTAACATTAGTTATTCAGTAATACAAGATATTTTTTCAAGTGTCTGAATAGTTTTGCAAGGCACTGTATATATGTGTGTGTGTGTGTGTGTGTGTGTATGTATATATATATATATATGTAAGTAAATATCTGTATGTATGCATATGTATGTGTGGAAAATGTTAATTCCCTATGAATGTATTGAATAATCTTGTATTATCTTTTAGTAGAATTAATCTTAGTTATGGTACAATGAATCCAGAACTACAATACTTAAAGCGGCATAACATTAATATTCAGAGAAATCCATCCTACTCTTATCACGCATGACTCCTACCTCTTTCCATGACGCTGTGAATCTGGGTGTGTCTGTAGATCACCGTGTAATGCTGCCCTTGCTGCACTGCAGATGCTATTCGGAAAGGGACGTCTGTGATCATAAAACTATTATCTTAAAATAATAATAATATATAAAATAATCAAAAAACGTTGCATTTAATACTAAACATATTACCCCGGGATAGATTTATTCAGCCTTATGTTGGCAAGAGGTGTCGATTCGAAATGAATCCACCAGTTAATTAATTTATATTTTATTTTATTATTTTAAAAGGAGCAAGAACAACTGCTTTGTGGAACAGAGAATCTACCGTAGGCTTCACATTTTATTTGTATTCTACCGATGAAGCAAGACAGGCTAACCACCTCAAAAAGGTCAAGAAGTTGTTTAAAAAGACAAAATTCTGGAGGCGTTAGTAATGTAATCAGCAATGTCCTGAAGAAGCGGAATTGCATTTCCAGAAGTGCTCCAAGACTGCTTTGCACTTTAGAACCAGGTGATATCTTATTTGGCCTGCATGTATACGTCCTGTTTATTTTTATTTTTTTATAATTTTAACAATGTTTATTTATAATCAGTTTATAGAATACATGGCTAAGTAAAACTGCGGTTTTAATCACTAGGGTAGCACAGTAGTGCGTTATGTTTGGTGACTGAATCCATTACAATTTTTTATTCTATGCGTTTATGTACACATGCATGTATATTATAAGTGTGTTTATGCTATAATCCTGTTTTTGTTTTAATGTTTTTTACATTTACTAGTCCGTTTGTGTATGCATTGTTTAAACTAATAGCATATTGCTATGCATCCCAAACGAATTGGTTAAAGGTACTTAACACTAAATGGTTCAGATACTCTTCGAATCCTTTCTACCGGAAGAACGGAGCGACAAATAACAGGTTTGGCTGTATAGGAAGTAAACGTAGCCTTCCTTGGATGGTGACTTCGAGAATCCAATTCGCTGAAACAGAAAACATGACTGAAACAGATCCAGGTTGTATAGTATTTATTACAGTACATTAGGACGATACAACACTGAATCTACTGAAAAATAATCGGTTGTGCCAGCAATTTGAAATTGCAAATACTTTTGCAGACAAAAATGCAGTAGGCTCATGGCTGCTCCATGGGCTATACGGAGCTAATCTGCGAGACGTGTAAGTGAAGTATCTTCAGTGTGGTTAAATGTCGTATACAGTGTTGTGTTTATTAGTTACTATGAACAGTTAACGTATTCTGTCTGAGCTATGTGCTAAATGAAACAATGGTTGGGAAGGGATTAAAAATCAGCACCCATGTGCAGGACAGCAACTACGACATATACTATTACAGAGGCTTTGCATACTGTGTAGATCGCTTCACTTTATTTTTTTGCCGATGAAACGTTGCTGTTTTCTCAAAAGCAAAATGTTTCGTTGGCTCGAATATAATAACAGCAGATGGCTTGACGATTTCTGAAAGCATATTATGTAATAGAAGCTACAGTACAAACAAGGCCTGCTTGCACTAAACAGGGTGGCTTAAGCTGACGCCTTTTTTACCCATTATTATTCCGTTACTTCCCAGGCCTTTTCTTCCCATGTATATGCAATTATGTCGGTACAATATAACTGTTTTAGTCACCATGATGTCCATTTTTATGTTTGGGCCACTACAGTTTAATATTTGCCTATCCTACCATTTGTGTTGTTATCGTAAGTACTAATAGTAGTATTTTAACATATACTTTTAATATATATTTTACAAGAATGCAGTTATGAAAATTCTTAAAAAAAACATACTTGTATTGCTTGTGCAATGTATTGCTACCCAAGATTAGCAGTAATCGACACATTGACGGTTTATTTCATACTACTTGTATTACTATAAACAAAAAGTGAAATACAAAAGCAAAAATAATAATCTATTGAATATATTTTACTGTTATATATAAACATAGAAAGATGAAGAAATAGTGAAAATGTTAAAGACGAACATATCAAAGATGGACAAAGGAAACTATTGAATGCATATCAGAACATTAATAAACACCTAGAAGATGATGACATAAAAAATGTGAATATGAAATCTTTTACATGGAAAAGAAAAGCTGTATATTGAAGTCATACATCTTGGGGAGGCCTTCATCTATCAGTGGAGCAATATAGGTTGAAGGTGAAATATCTTGGTTGGGTAAGTGTCCACCCTTCTTGTAATAGCAATCCTAAGTTAGCTCAGGTGTTACCAATCACCTTCAATATCAAACACAAAGTTAAGTGGACTCTGTTAATTGTAGTGATTAATGTGATTTCAGGATACATTCTGTGGTTTCTATAGTTTATCTGCTTTGTAGTACATTTCAAAGCAAAGACTCAACCATGAGCACCATGGGGCTTTCAAAATATCTCCAGGACAAAGTTGTTGAAAGGCACAGATCAGGGGAAGGATATAAAACAATATCATAGGCCTTGAATATCCTTTAGAAACATGATCAACACAATTATTAAGAAATGGAAGGTGCTTGCCACCACCAAAACCCTGTCTACATCAAGCTATCCCTCCAAACTGGATGGCAGAGCAAGAAATAGACTGATCAGAGAGGCTACCAAGAGGTCAATGGCAAGTTTGCAAGAGCTACAGGCTTTTATGGCCAAGATTAGTCAAAGTGTTAATGTAATAACATTATCCCAAGATCTTCTAGTGGTTAAGTAAATTCTCAGGATACACCGAACAAGATGTAACAGGTTTATTACAATAAATTAAATAAATAAATACAGGTTAACCTGGTGAAGAAAGTGAAGAACAGAATGTGAGTTGGAGAAGTTTTTTCATATCGTCTGATAGACAATGGATGCAGTCTTAGAATCACTTCTGATAGATATCTCGTTACAATACAGTTACAAAAAATACATTTACCACATGCATAATAATTAATCTAGACCTCTGTTTGATGTGTTGATTGGTGTTGGTCAGCATTCTTCAGGCAGCAGATGTAATCAAAGACATTGTTTTAAGTCCACAACCAAATACCTGTGCCCCAAAATACACAACCTTTAGCTGATTGACTATCCTAGAAGGCAGTAGCTAATTGAACAGTAGTTGATTGACATAACCAAAAGACAATAGCAGTATACAATCCAAAAAACAATGAACCAAGACAGAAACAGGGTAACATGACTTTGTAGATCTTTGTAGCATCCTGAGTAGTTGGTACGAAACTACAGACCAAAATACATGAAGAAACTGATAATTAATGTAGCCTCCGGAAAGGAGGTTAATGATTACTTTATAGATGGACACACGGCTCATAGTGGGATCAGAGAAATTGTGTCAGGTCTGCTTCTGGCATGTTGAGCCATAACAGGAGCTCTAACACGGGGTAAAAGTGTATGTTTATGAAGCGACCTTCGAATGTAGAGGCCGGCTAGTATAGAGAAATGGAAAACCAGGATAGATAAAACAGAAGAAATTAAACCAGAGATGTTCTATAGGTCAAACCAGTGTCTTTACCCGACTCATGTCAAGCTTGGACAATCAGAATTTTAGCCTCATGTGCATGGGCCTCAGCCATGATCACTTAATTCTTGACAGAACTTACTTATTGCTCAATTGCCCTCAACTGCTGGATGAGATGTGTGGCAATGTTGTCATATGAATAGCACATAAATCTATTCAAGGATCAAGGTTCAAGGTCAAGGATTGACCCAATAGATTACTCTGTGACATTGTCACATTGAAATACTGTGGTCTGATAAATCTGAGAAAATAAACAAATGTATAGAACAAAACAATATAATAAATGTGGGTCTGGGTATAGACTATTCTGTTGTATCACGGGTAGGAGGGGGGTCTGTGTAGCCTATAGAGGGAATGTCTTATAGCACACCTTACAGCGCATGCTCCCAAAAAAAAAAAAAAAATGGGAATGTTTTTCCCTCATGCAAAAAAAGACAAAAGAGGGAGGAGAAAGAAGGATGAGACAAATGTTTGGTGCCAGCTTTGAATAGCTGTAACAAATAATATCCTGGGTTTTTGTTTAACCTTCTTGAAGAACCCAGTCTGGATGCATAGATGGTAATTGTATTTATTTAACATGCCAGGCCTGGAAGGGGCCTGACATGGAAGCACTCTACCTCAGCAGAGACTTATTGAACAGCACAAGTGGTCAACCTTATATACATTGCAGGACATGTGGGTCTGTGGCCGGGGTCTGTCACTGGGGGTCTGCCAGAGTGTTATCTTGAGGTCAGATTTCTGACCCTTGTAATGTAAATGTAAAGTCTTCCTCAGAAGAGGTGTGGGATCCAAAGAACAAATGTCTTCCTTTGATATACTAGGAAAGGTCCGATCCCATGGATCTTATGTAACAACTGTCAATCGCTCATTAACAAAAACATTTCCTGCCTATCTGGAGAAAAGATTAAGTCCACAGACTTTTAACAAACAGCTGTGGGCACTCTCTCTCTCTCTCTCTGCAGCTTGATCCTTTCTATTATTGACAGGAATGTCTAGAGGGTATGTTCTGAACAACTTTCAAAATGGTTGTTGCTACCATAATACATTTACTTTGCTTGGTCTGCATATTATTATTAATATAAAACATAATACAGTTTATATAAAACATTAATAACGTCTCTTCACTTCTGTTATGGTATGAAATAATATGCATTGAATTATAATGGTGACCAGCGAGTAACGAAAACCTTAAAAGCTATTGCATCATGTATACTTGCATGCCTTTGGTATGTTATAGAATAAAGCAAAGAAGCTGTGAAAAGAGATGAATGATTGCTCATTCTACAAAGATATTATAAAATGGCCTGGACACATTTATTGGTACCCCTTAGAAAAGATTCATAATTGGGTTATAGTGATATTCCAAACAAATTAGTTTCTTTAATTATTATCACACATCTCCAATCTTGTATTAATAGACAAGCATGGTAAAGATAAAGGCTACAAGACCATCTCCAAGCAGACTGATATTCCTGTGACAACCATTACAATTATTATAAAGAAATTCAAGGTCGATGGAACTGTAGCCAACCTCCCTGGGCACAGCTGCAAGAGTAAAATCGACCCCAGATGGAACAAAAGGATAGTGCGAGTGGCAGGAAAAAAAAAAAAGGATAACTGCCAAAGAGATACAAGCTGAACTCCAAGGTGAAGGTATGTCAGTTTCTGCTCGCACCATCCATCACTTTTTGAGTGAATGTGGCCTCCATGGAAGACCCAGGAGGACTCCACTTTTAAAAGAAAAACATAAAAAAGCCAGACTGGAATTTGCTAAAATGCATATTGACAAGCCACAATCCTTCTGGGAGAATGTCCTTTGGACACATGAGTCAAAACTGGAGCTTTTTTGCAAGTCACATCAGTGCTATGCTCGCTGACCAAAAAAAAAGAGCTTTCAAATAACGCCATACCTACAGTGAAACATGGAGGAGGCTCGGTTATGTATTGGGGCTGCTTTGCTGTGCCTGGCACAGGGTGCCTTGAATCTGTGCAGGGCACAATTAAATCTCAAGACTATCAAGGCATTCTGGAGCGAAACATACTGCCCAGTATCAGAAAGCTCTGTCTCAGTCTCAGGTCATGTGTCCTCCAACAGGATAATGACCCAAAACACACTGCTAAAAGTGCCCAAGAATGGATAAGAACAAAACATTGGACTGTTCTGAAGAGTCCTGATCTGAATCCTATCGAACATCTATGGAACGAGCTGAAACTTGCAGTCTGGAGAAGGCCCCCATCAAACCTGAGACAGCTGGAGCAATTTGATCAGGAAGAGTGGGCCAAAAGTCTCATTGAGAGCTACAGAATATTTGATTGCAGTGATTTGCGCAAACAAAATATTAGGTTCTGGGTCCCATCATTTTTGTCCATGCCATTTTCATTTGTTTTATTATTTACAATATTATTTTGAAAATCAAAAGCAAAATCTAATTTCTATTAAATATGGAATAAACAATGGTGGATGCTAATTACATTTGTCATTTTCAAGTTATTTTAGAGGGAATTGTGCATTCTTCATTTTATGTGGAGGGGTACCAACAAATTTGAGCATGTCTGTGTGTGTGTGTATATATATATATATATATATATATACATACATACATACAGTGAGGAAAAAAGTATTTGATCCCCTGCTGATTTTGTACATTTGCCCACTGACAAAGAAATGATCAGTCTATAATTTTAATGGTAGGTGTATTTTAACAGTGAGAGACAGAATAACAACAACAAAAAAAACAGAAAAACGCATTTACAAAAAGTTATACATTGATTTGCATGTTAATGAGGGAAATAAGTATTTGACCCCTTCGACTTAGTACTTGGGGGCAAAACCCTTGTTGGCAATCACAGAGGTCAGACGTTTCTTGTAGTTGGCCACCAGGTTTGCACACATCTCAGGAGGGATTTAGTCCCACTCCTCTTTGCAGATCCTCTCCAAGTCATTAAGGTTTCGAGGCTGACGTTTGGCAACTCGAACCTTCAGCTCCCTCCACAGATTTTCTATGGGATTAAGGTCTGGAGACTGGCTAGGCCACGCCAGGACCTTAATGTGCTTCTTCTTGAGCCACTCCTTTGTTGCCTTGGCTGTGTGTTTTGGGTCATTGTCATGCTGGAAATACCCATCCATGACCCATTTTCAATGCCCTGGCTGGAAGGAGGTTCTCACCCAAGATTTGACTGTACATGGCCCCGTCCATCGTCCCTTTGATGCGGTGCAGTTGTCCTGTCCCCTTAGCAGAAAAACACCTCCAAAGCATAATGTTTCCACCTCCATGTTTGACAGTGGGGATGGTGTTCTTGGGGTCATTCCTCCTCCTCCAAACACGGCGAGTTGAGTTGATGCCAAAGAGCTTGATTTTGGTCTCATCTGACCACAACACTTTCACCCAGTTCTCCTCTGAATCATTCAGATGTTCATTGGCAAACTTCAGACGGGCCTGTACATGTGCTTTCTTGAGCAGGGGGACCTTGCGGGCACTGCAGGATTTCAGTCCTTCACAGCGTAGTGTGTTACCAATTGTTTTCTTGGTGACTATGGTCCCAGCTGCCTTGAGATCATTAACAAGATCCTCCCGTGTAGTTCTGGGCTGATTCCTCACCGTTCTCATGATCATTGAAACTCCACGAGGTGAGATCTTGCATGGAGCCCCAGACCGAGGGAGACTGACAGTTATTTTGTGTTTCTTCCATTTGCGAATAATCGCACCAACTGTTGTCACCTTATCACCAAGCTGCTTGGCGATGGTCTTGTAGCCCATTCCAGCCTTGTGTAGGTCTACAATCTTGTCCCTGACATCTTTGGACAGCTCTTTGGTCTTGGCCATGGTGGAGAGATTGGAATCTGATTGATTGATTGCTTCTGTGGACAGGTGTCTTTTATACAGGTAATGAGCAGAGATTAGGAGCACTTCCTATAAGAGAGTGCTCCTAATCTCAGCTTGTTACCTGTATAAAAGACACCTGGGAGTCAGAAATCTTGCTGATTGATAGGGGATCAAATACTTATTTCCCTCATTAACATGCAAATCAATGTATAACTTTTTTGAAATGCATTTTTCTGGGTTTTTGTTTTGTTATTCTGTCTCTCACTGTTAAAATACACCTACCATTAAAATTATAGACTGATCATTTCTTTGTCAGTGGGCAAACGTACAAAATCAGCAGGGGATCAAATACTTTTTTCCCTCGCTGTAGATGGATTATGGACTGGTTGATGTATAGGAAACGGAGGGTGTCGATAAGAGGAGTTGCTTCTAACTGGACTGAGGTTGTTAGTGGAGTGCCACAGGGATCTTACTAGGGCCTTTGCTTTTTCTAATTTATATTAATGATCTGGACTCTGGGATAGTTAGCAAACTTGCCGATGATACTAAAATAGGTGGCTCAGGAGATACAATCTTGGCAGCACAGGCTATTCAGAGGGACTTGGATAATATTCAGTTGTGCGCCAACACCTGGCAGATGAAATTCAATGTGGGCAAGTGCAAGGTAATACATGCAGGTAACAAAAATGTCCACTATAATTACACTATGGGAGGTACAGATCTAGATTAAGCAACACATGAGAGAGACCTTTCTCCATCCAAGCAATGTGGGGAAGCAATAAAAAAGGCAAACAGAATGCTAGGGTATATTGTCAAAATTGTAGAATTTAAAACAAGGGAAGTAATGTGAAGACTGTACAATGCACTAGTTAGACCTCATCTGTAATACTGTGTACAGTTCTGGGCACCACACTTCAAGAAGGATATTGCTGCTCTAGAGGCAGTTCAGAGGAGAGCAACCAGACTTATTCCAGGTCTGAAGGGAAAGTCCTACTCGGAGAGACTGAGGGAACTGAACCTTTTCACCCTGGAACAGAGGAGACTACGTGGGGACTTGATCCAAGTCTTCAAAATCTTGAAAGGCATCATACACATCAAACCAGAGGAGATTTTCCAGATCAGCAGGGACACATACACCCGGGGACACAAATGGAGATTGTCCTTCAAAGCATTCCAAATGGAAAACAGGAGACACTTCTTCACACAGAGAGTAGTCACAATCTGGAACAAACTCCCCAGCAATGTTGTAGATGCTGAAAGTTTGGAAACATTTAAAATAGACTGGATAGGATCCTAGGATCACTCAGTTATTAATCGACACCAGACGAGCATGATTGGTCGAATGGCCCCTTCTTGTATGTACATTTTCTTATTTTCTTATTGGTCAAATATATTGTGAATTACGTGCCTCCACATTGATTGAAATCATAGCGCTGGGTAAGATTAACCCACTGCTGAAATGTATCTGAATTTGAAGGGTTGTTGGGTTCTAATTTCAGAACCTGATATTCTATACATACACACACACCCTCTACATTTATTCACAGCCTTGACAATTAAGGTGTACAGTATTTGTATTGTAATCCCTTGCTGCTTGGACTGGTTTTTTTAATTTCATATTACAAAAATTCTATTCGATTGAGATTAGTATATTTTGATGGCTAATCAATAATGATTTGGTCATAGACTTATGCCTTGGTTGCACTGGCTTAAGCATCCATACATGCCATGTTGTGCTGTGCGTTCCAGAGCTTTGTGTAAAACCTGGCCATTGTGAAGTCCATCCCCTGTTGTGGGAGGAGCTAGAGCGATTGTGGGATAATGTTGTGTTTAATTTTGATATTATTGATTTACTGTAAATCCATCCCTCATATGTTTTACAAAGGTATGTTTAAAAAATGCAAATATAACATTTACAACACTGCAATCAGTATTTTTTGCATTTTGTGACTTTTTTTTTTATAGTTCTGGCACTTCTCAGGAGGGACTCTTGACAACGTCTCCTGGCAAAAATTTTCCAGTTCCAGTTCAAACCAGAAATGCTTAATTGCATCTAGTTCTAAAGATTTTGATGTTCAGTCAAGAACATGTTATTTTGTCTTAATTGATCTATTTCTTTTGGACCTGGATGCATGTGATATGAAGATTCCAGACTCTTGGAAATCCACAACTGTTCTCACTGCACATAGCTGTAATATTTTCTTGCATTCTCTTCCTGGCAAAAAAGTCACTCTTCCTGTAGCCTTGAATTTTTTGATGATGGATGCTATAGTTGAAACTGGTAGGCTCAGCTTTTTGTGATACAAGAAAACCCAAGTATAGCAATCACCCAATATATAGAGGAAAATTACCTTTGCCTTAATTGAAGCATGCTATTATTTCTAAAATATATGATCTTGCTCTGTGCAGTGCGGTTAGTGTTAACATTTGACATAGTTTAATTTATTATAAATTGCACACTTGCATTTATTCTGTTTGTTACAGTTAATCAAGGGTATGAAAATAACAGTGGAATGTTAGTTATCTTTGGTGTCATTATGGTGGTGCAATTTTCTGAGATTTTAAGATTTTTATTTACTTTCTGAAACAATATTAATTAATTGCACTTTATGTACTCAGGAGTTGATACAAGACTGAAGTTTACTCTTGAACCATCTTTGGGCAAAAATGGATTTCAACAGGTAAGTTTAGTTTGTTTTTGTTTTTCACTAGATATTCTTTTAAAATGTTTTAATTACTTTCCCTCATTTAGTATTATACAATATTTTTCTGTTGAAGATTATTATATTATATGAAACCTTCAATTATTTTTATTTTATACCCTCCTTATTTAGAACCAGATGTTAATAATTGTGGGTTACTGCTAAAACTCTAGTACTAATACAAGAGGTAGGCAGATATCAGACATCCTCTGAAACATGCACTGCAAAGCCATTCTCTTTTCACATTTTGAGTCAATTCAAAAAACAAAGCTACAGCTAATCTGGTACTAACTAATAACTGATAACACTGCATGTTCACAGGTGCCTGGTAAGCTACAGAGGTGACTGTTGCACAGAATAGTTTCAAGACAAATGAACCTCAGCATCACTGACACTGGTCAGTTCTTGACTTTAATAAGAGTCCTGTTTCATACAAAAATACTTAGTGCATTTCAGAAAACTTATTACAAGTATGATTGCTTGTGATCATGTTTTTAATGATCTGTAATAAGAAAGTCAACATGGGGCAATTGATTTTTAAGCTCATACAATGGCAGATACTGGAAAGCTATGCTCTCAATGCAAGATTAATAGAACTTCCAGTAATATTAGTTTACAACCAGAACATAACTTAAGCATTCATTTTTTTTCACTTGTGCTGATCCAGCTGTATAAGAAACACAAACAGATTTTCAGTTACATATGTATTATTTGAAAGCCAATAATTTTCTGCTGCTGAATTTTAGCATGAAACATTTTATTTAACTTAGTTTGATTTTTTTCAAATTTTGTTAAACTGTCTATGCCCCAAAATGGAGCACTGCTGAGAGCCTTGTTTTCATTGAAAACACGGATATATTTTGGGAAGGAGCTGTTTGTTTGGTTTTTCAGAAAAGATGGTCTGCAACCAAGAAGCAGGGTTTTGGCCAAAATAATATATAGACATTATGTAATACCAAATTTGTTATGTAATTTTGTCACCAGGACACTTTGAGACAGGATGGGATTGTAAAGTTGACTTTAAAAGTAAAGACATTAACATCTTAATGAGGTATTATTTACATTTGCTAATTTGTGTCCCACTGTACTGCAATACATACTTAAAATTAGGCTAATGACACATCTGTATCACCATTATTAATACAATAAAGTGGCTGTATATCTCCAGGTAATTATTAATAAATTGTAATTTTAAATGCTGAATTATTCTCCCCAGAGATGAAAACCTTCACCCCCACCACCTTGGACAGTTACATTTTGTTGCATTACAAACTGAAATTTTAATGCATTTTAAATTGAATGTATTCAATCTAAACATGCACAATGATTTCTAAGCTAGAAAATCAGTACATCAAATAAAAAGTGTCATGGGCCTAAACTGTTTTCACTGACTGTATTATTTTTTCCTTAGTGGTATGATGCTCTCAAAGCTGTGGCAAGGCTTCCCACTGGAATTCCAAAACAATGGAGGAAAAGGGTTAGTGTATTGGTTTAATTTGGTTTGTTACTGTACTTATTTATTTTGGGCCCCTACCTGTTTGTTTCAACCCTGAATCCGAACTTCACAGCAGCAAGTTAAAAGATTAACACCACAATTTACTTATTTTCACACATAAAGCCCAGAATAAAAATGTACGATTGAGATCTGACACAGGAAGTGCTGATGCATTGCAAGCGAAGTGCGTTCAACCTATCGCTCACTTCTCACACATGCTCTTAGTGCATGGATGCCACGCTGGCCCTTCTGTGGAGTCGGGGGGTCTGTGTCTTGAACTATCTAGATGAATGTTTGGTCTGTGTCCACCCCAGGGAGCACTTAGGAACTCAAACAACTCTGGTCCTGCACCATTTTGGTGAGTTGGGCCTGTGGGTGAACTGTGAGAAGAATAATCTTACGCCGACACAGCAGGTGCTTTTACCAGGACTTGGACTGGATGGAGTGAATGAAGCCCCACATTGCTCTAAGGAGCAATGTTACTAGGCCTCCAGGACTTGTTGCCAGCCCTATGGGACAGGCACGTGCTGATTCGGCTCCACTCAGTCAGAGCTCTTCACCTTCCTAGCCTGTCCAATACAACAGCAGACCTCCTGTCCAGGGGATGACCCTTGAACTCAGAGTGGCGCCTTCATCCCTAGGAGTTGCAGCACATTTGGAACTGGTTTGGGAGGGCAAGCATTGTTCTCTTCACCACAGTAAATTCCATGCATTGCCCCAAGACTGCACAGGTATGCTGGGGATGGATGCACTGGCCCAGCTGTGGCCATGCATTCTCCTCTGTGTTTTTTCCATTTCTTCTTCTCCTGGCAGTGCTGTAGAAGATCAGGATGGAAGGAGCAATTGTGCCGTTAGCCGCTCTTTGTTGGTCTCGTAGCCGTTGGTTCTCATCTCTTGTTCTCATGTTGTGCGGGGACCCCTGGCAGCTTCCCCTGTGGGCAGCTTTCCAGTCTCAAGTGAATGGCAAACTGTGGCATTTGCAACTTTGGGTCTGGCCCTTCCTAGGCTATTACCTTGAATTTGAATTCCCTGAGCCCTGCCAGTGGTCTCTCTTGGGTACACAGTATCTCATCCATTTGAGTAGTATTCTTGAATATGAGAATAAGAATAAGAAAAGAAACATGAAAGCAAACCTTGAAGGCATGAGGCAGTACTTAGACTGGGGCACACTGCATACAGAGTCGAAAATGGATGGTTATATTTCAGAAATATACTACTAAAGGCTCAGGAGAAATTTGTACCAAAATTTAGCAAACTGAAGGCCAAAAACAATAAAATGGTTTAATAGAATCACGCAAAAGAAGATCGAGATGTTGTATAGTGCATAAAAAATAGATTGAGGCAAAACAAAATAAAAATAATATATAGAACTGCAAAGAGATGTTAAGAGATGGATCAGGAAAACAACAAGGGACACGGAAAGAAACAACTAATGCAAAGAGCAGAATAAAGGAGGAAGTGAAAACACTAAAGACTAAAAAAGGAAGTATCTTAGAAAATGATTTTACAAAAGTACTTAACTAAAATATTTCAATTGACACTTAGAACAGTGTCAACTGATTGGAAAACTGCAAATGCCATACCTATCCACAAGAAAGGGGACAAAACTAACCCAGGAAATTACAGACCACTCAGTCTCCCCTGCATTACTTATACAATTTTTGGAAAAAATCTTAGACAGAAAATAGAGGAGCATGTTAATGAAAACCATATTGTTACCGATAGTCAACATGGGTTTAGATGAGGCAGTTCATGTCTTACTAATTTATTATAGTTTATTGAATATGTAGCTGCAGCTGTAGATCACATGTAAGCATATGATATGATATACTTAGATTTTCAGAAAGCTTTTAATAAGGTTCAGCATTAAAGACTGATCCTAAAATTGGAAGTTGTAGGTATTCAGGGTAATATAAATAGGAGGATTATGAACTAGTTGATGTATAGGAAACGGAGGGTGTCGATAAGAGGAGTTTCTTCCAGCTGGAGTGAGGCTGTTAGTGGAGTTCCACAGGGATCAGTATACAATCTCGGCAGCTCAGGTTGAGGGCTGACACCTGGCAGAAATAATTCAAAGTAGACAAGTGCAAAGTATTACAAAAATGTCCACTATGATTACATTATAGGAGGAATAGAACTGGAAGAAGTTACGCTTGAGGAAGACCTAGAAGTTTATGTGGACTCCCCAGACAATATGGGGAAGCAATAAAAAAGGTAATGAAATGCTAGGGTATATGGTCAAAAGTGTAGAATTTAAAACAACGGAAGTAATGTTAAGACTGTACAACACAAACATCATTTGGAATACTCTGTACAGTTCTGGGCCGTTCAGAGGTGAGCAACCAGACTTATTCCAGGTTTGAAGAAGAATGTAGAATGTCATACTCGTAGAGACTGAGGGAACACAACCAACACACCCTGGAAGAGAGAAGACAATGTGGGGACTTGATTCAAGTCTTCAAAATCATGAAAGCATTGACCACATCGAACCAGAGGAGCTTTTCCAGATGTGCAGGGACACATGGACCCAGGGACACAAATGGAAATTGGGATTCAAGGCATTCAAGACAGAAAACCAGACACACTTCTTCACACAAAGAATCGTTACAATCTGGAACAAACTCCCCAGCGATGTGGTTGAAGCTGACTATTTTTGAATGAATTTACTAGATAGGATCCTTGGATAACCCTCTGAGGTCACCCCATTTTCGCCTGATTTTACTGTTGTCATATTTTTACTTACAATTCTGTAACTACAGGGGCTAGAGCCAAGTGTCTTATATGGAAACACTCGGCACAAGCTGGAGATTCAGAAAATAACACAGATAATTGTTTGTTAATAAAGAAATCAAAAAAGTGAAGAAAAACAAAAGCACTTATAAGAAAAAAGTGAATTTATGGTCAGTATAATACTTTTTTTAGTGCTCCAGGCAGACTTTTGACACTGGACAGTAAAACTTCAAAGTCTTATGAACTTCTGTAAAAAAAGAAGTCAAATCTGACCTCCAGAACAGAAATTACAGCCATTTATATTAGACTACCACCACCCGGTATAACTATAAACAAATAAAAAAAGTACTAAACTGGGAAACAGAATTCCAAACATTTGGCTTTTGAATATTTTCACTTTAGGCCTTACATAGAGACAGGCAATTATTTACTGTTGTGGTACTCATTCCAGCCACAAAGTTTTATTCTAATACAGTATGCACTGTCTGAGGCTTTCATAGTTTTGTAAACAGAATCAGCATCTGTGATTTATTTTCAAAGGGTAAGGTGTTTTATTTTTTGTGTCTGATTCAATTTTTCTGCTTTGCATTTGGTTTTCTTGCTGTATCGCGTCTTTCTGCTCTGTCTGAAAATCGCGTCTTTTCTGTATGCACCTTGCTTCCCTAAGTGCGATCTGTGAGCTCTCACACAAACACGCAGCCTATCCTGCTCGGATATAGGCGTGTTTGGTATCATTGGAAAGCTACAGCTACAGAAAAAGAAAGATTTCCTGGATTTGGGTAACAGGGCATAGAATGCAGCCCCCCTCTCTCCTCACATATGCATTTCAGGGGAGGGGAGGTAGATCAGCACTGCTTATACGGAAATGGCTGTAACTAGGCTCATTTAAAAGCTTGAGACTTGTGGTTTTCTGGAGTGACATCCTTGAGCACCTATGGGAGACAGGATTAGAGTAATATGACATAGAATGCTCGGCCCGCCCCCGGGATGTTTTGCAAAGGGTGGACCCCGGAGAGTTAATGGGGACCATGTACATTTTTTTTTTTTTTTTTTTAATTATTCATGAGTTCCCATTGGCAATGTGCACTGTCCCATCCCCTTTTGGGTAATATTCTCTTTTTCAGATAACCAGGATTGCATTGGCAACATATTACTTTTCTCCAGAACTACTTCTGATATTGATGAGAAACTCAATTTAAATGATATCTCTGACATTTTGTGAGATTAAATCAAAACTTGATATACATAAAGTAGATATAGTATAATACTATATATTAATTTATACATTCATTTCCGTAATAAAGGTCACATAATGTGGCATCTGTAGTGGTCCTTTCTTTCAGCAAAAATGCATAATTAGAATACAACTCCATAATGAGTCCATATACTGTAGATTTATGGTTACACAAACACAAATAAGAATCCTTATATGCTTTGTCCAATGATGACCTTTGACCTCTCCAAAGGTCAAATACAAAAATGGCATAAAATTGAATAAGGTTTGCAGATATAGCACTGTTTTCTATGAAATACAGATAGGAAGGCAGGTATAGTCTGTCCAAGAATGTCCATCTCTGTGATCTGTGATCTCTCCACAAGGTCAATTTTGTACATTTACTAAAAACTTTACATCAAATTGTAATTTTTCTAATTCCAAATATTGGATTAAATACATGTAGTGATATATATGCTTGGCCACCTTTCTTTCTTTCCTTTTTAATTCAAGATCCAATTGTTCCTAACTTATTGTGGAAACATCTGAATCTTTAAAGAAATATATTTTTGTGAATTCAAATATTGTTTTTTTGCATTTGGATAGCAAATGTATTTTCCCACTCTCATATTAAACCATTCAAGAACTGGAGCATGTTCCAGAAATGGGACTGTGTTTATGTCATCATGAAAATGTTGTAATTTAAACTTAGTATACAAATTTTTCTTCCAGGTTTGGTTGACCCTTGCTGATCAGTATCTGCACAGTATCTCCATAGACTGGGACAAGACCATGCGCTTTGCCTTTAATGACCGCAGTAACCCAGATGATGATTCCTTGGGCATTCAGATTGTGAAGGTACAGTGACTATACTTATTGCAATGGCATATCTGTTAAAAGAAAAAGTAGATGATTTACTAAGAGAGTGCAGTTGCAGCACAAACAACATAGTATCTGTTGCAACAACTGGCAAGGTACACATTTTACATCAAATACCTGCTGCAGTACCATAGAAGTGAGCTTTACAAACGTTTTCAGCATAAATTGTAGGTGATTTACAGGAAACAAAACTACTCCAGCTTGTGTGTTTTACAGGCAAAACCAAAAGTGTTTTTTGGAGCAATATCAATCAATTTTTATTTGTATAGCACACTTCGCAGGGTAGCCACAGAGTGCTTTACAGACTGGAAAACATACAACAAAGTACAGCAAAGTAAAATACATAAATACAATAAAGTCAAAATATAACAGTTTGCCTGACCTGGACCACAATCTGTCACTAGTGGTGAAGGGAAATGCATTAAAATAAAACTATATTTTTCTCATAAAGAGTTTGACATTTTTGTTCAAGAGATTTTACCACATTAATCCGATCTACCTTCCAGGAGTACATTGACTGGCCAAAAAAAAAAAAAATATATATATATATATATATATATACACACACTCACCTAAAGGATTATTAGGAACACCTGTTCAATTTCTCATTAATGCAATTATCTAACCAACCAATCACATGGCAGTTGCTTCAATGCATTTAGGGGTGTGGTCCTGGTCAAGACAATCTCCTGAACTCCAAACTGAATGTCTGAATGGGAAAGAAAGGTGATTTAAGCAATTTTGAGCGTGGCATGGTTGTTGGTGCCAGACGGGCCGATCTGAGTATTTCACAATCTGCTCAGTTACTGGGATTTTCACGCAAAACCATTTCTAGGGTTTACAAAGAATGGTGTGAAAAGGGATAAACATCCAGTATGCGGCAGTCCTGTGGGCGAAAATGCCTTGTTGATGCTAGAGGTCAGAGGAGAATGGGCTGACTGATTCAAGCTGATAGAAGAGCAACTTTGACTGAAATAACCACTCGTTACAACCGAGGTATGCAGCAAAGCATTTGTGAAGCCACAACACGTACAACCTTGAGGCGGATGGGCTACAACAGCAGAAGACCCCACCGGGTACCACTCATCTCCACTACAAATACGAAAAAGAGGCTACAATTTGCACAAGCTCACTAAAATTGGACAGTTGAAGACTGGAAAAATGTTGCCTGGTCTGATGAGTCTCGATTTCTGTTGAGACATTCAGATGGTAGAGTCAGAATTTGGCGTAAACAGAATGAGAACATGGATCCATCATGCCTTGTTACCACTGTGCAGGCTGCTGGTGGTGGTGTAATGGTGTGGCGGATGTTTTCTTGGCACACTTTAGGCCCCTTAGTGCCAATCGGGCATCGTTTAAATGCCACGGCCTACCTGAGCATTGTTTCTGACCATGTCCATCCCTTTATGACCACCATGTAACCATCCTCTGATGGCTACTTCCAGCAGGATAATGCACCATGTCACAAAGGTCGAATCATTTCAAATTGGTTTCTTGAACATGACAATGAGTTCACTGTACTAAACTGGCCCCCACAGTCACCAGATCTCAACCCAATAGATTATCTTTGGGATGTGGTGTAACGGGAGCTTCGTGCCCTGGATGTGCATCCCACAAATCTCCATCAACTGCAAGATGCTATCCTATCAATATGGGCCAACATTTCTAAAGAATGCTTTCAGCACCTTGTTGAATCAATGCCACGTAGAATTAAGGCAGTTCTGAAGGCGAAAGGGGGTCAAACACAGTATTAGTATGGTGTTCCTAATAATCCTTTAGGTGAGTGTGTATATATATATATATATATATATATATATATATATATATATATATATATATATATATATATATATATATATATGGAGTGAGACAAAGAAAAGGGTCAAGGCACAAGAAGTCACCAAAATAATGGAGTTGTTATAAAAATAAATTTTAGAAAATAAGATGGCATAACATTAAAAGAATCCAAATAGTGGATATAAAAACTATTTACATTAGCATGATCTTTAAAAATTAGGAGTTCACAGTAATGTCGACATTACAAAATACAATACAATACAAAATAAGAATTATTGGTGAAAGCATAATTCTGTAAATAGTCTATTGAAATGAAAGGATGCTGATCAGTTAAGATACAGACAAAATGTTGCACTGATCAAATTGTTTTAATTTATCATTAGTTTTTTATTTTTAATTTTTTATTAGTCAGTACTTTCAATTGGCCTAGGAATTTAAACTGGAGTTTGGCTTGCTTATCTGGTATTGATATCAGAATAAATAATAATTGCAGAATACAGTTCTGTTATCTAGTGACGCCGATACATATAACCCACAGTGGTCAAGTTCTCTGAAATCGAGACCGGGTTGATACGCAAGTTACCAAAATACTTCAACTAATATGAATTCAGATTAGCGGTGAGGTTGATCTGAATGAATGAACCTTGAGGCTGTATTGTTTTATACAAGATATAGGTTTATTAAAAATGTAAATAGACAACATGTATTTCCAAAGATAGGATAGAGACAAGCAGGGTGGATGATGATCAAAATAAGAGTGAGAGGAGATCTATCCAATACTCAACTTTTTTCGAGGCACAAAACATGTAAAATAACAAAATAGTATTATAATTATGCTACCCGTTCCTACAATTTAGATCTCATACACAACTGGTTTCATGTAATTGTGATTTACCTAGTTCTTGACTAGTACTCAAAATCTGCTACCTGTGTGGTTTAATGAGATTCAGTTTTGCAGATGTTAGCGGGGAGGGCTGGCAGACTGTGTCAACTTGAGGACGGTTGCAAAGGTTTCAGGTTTTGGTTCAGTCTTCCTGGATTTTGTCACCTTGGTTTCTTCTCCCAGGTTGTTCCACTCCAAATTTTAAACTTTTTTTATTATTTTTATTTTAGACCGAGATTCTAATCTCTTTCCTTCCAAACTACAGATTGGTCAGGTTTCGGTTAATGAACTAGAAATTCAAATCGAAGCAGTCTTTGCCATTCCTCTCCTTTGATTCCTATAGAATGTGTATTGGGGGTGTGATGACTTTGAGGAATGTGAAAAATGGTTCAAATGTTACCTGGAGTTTCTAACTCTCTATATTGTCAAGTTTTAGTTCTATCAATTACATGTTCAGTTCCCTCAAAACATGACCTTACAGTTGGTACCAGATAAGCCAGTTGTTCTTTTTCGGTAATGTTAAATTTTAGTTTTCTTGGAATTTCAGGGGGTGCTGCTCTGATGACCATGTCAGTGGAAGATGAATTAGGATGTATGAATAATTCTCTTACCAAATGTTAATTTTAAGACTTGACCATGTTTTGGTTCTAAAGTAGAATTACTTAATTGTCATTTAAGTTAGTTTAAGGTCACCTTTTATGGTTTGTTATCAAACTGAGGAAGAAACTGGGTAACACTTATGTTACCAGCATGTAGTTTGTATTTGGGTTTGTTGCTCTGGTCTATAGAATGTATAAAGTAACTTGAATGTCTGTGTTTTACAAATTAAATCTTCAATTGGAATTTGGTGTCTCTGTGAGGGACATGGCAGACCATTTGTCAGTTGTGGGGGTCTCCAGCATGGACGTTTTATCTGTCTTACTTTGTTAAGCACAGGCCTGTGTCGTATAACACAGATCTTCAAAGCTGTCCTTTACCACAATCCTAAATTACTCAGTTTGGAAGGTATATGAATTTGTGTATATATTTGCCAAAATAAGGTCATATGATTTACAATTCAAAACTCTGTATTACTCAAGTTATGATGTCACTACCGCATTGAATGTTGACATTAGAGTCTAGATGCAAAGTACCAGTGTTGTGAACAAATAAAAGGAATGACGGATAACTCAAGGATATGTAGTTAGATTGAATGGTTTTGTGATAGATGTATGTTTTCAGATAAAATCATATTTACTACATTTTAATGTAGAAATCACTTTGAAAGTAATGAATATGGATATTTATCAGTTGACCCTTGCAGTCAAACACAGTCTGATGCAGATTCTGGAACTGAAAATTATACTGAATATGTGACATAATTCTGCTTACCTATGAAAATATTGTACAATTACATTTTTATAATGACAAGTAAATAACCATAATCAAACAAACCCCTAATCTATGTATACTGAATTACAGTGATGGCTGATGTGTTTTTTGTAAGGTGTGTCAGAAACCTGTCAACCTCCACTCCCACAGTTTATTTTTTAAATTATAAAAAACAAATAAATAACTGAAATAAATTACTCAATTATATGAACTCAAATCTTTTTTATTTTGTTTTTATTGACAGAATATGTAGTAGATATTTATTGCCAGTCTCCCAGATGAGATTAAGGTGGCTAAGGTGGTTCTTTTAAAAACATTTTGAAAACATACTACTATAAAGCAACATTTTTTTAAACTTCATAAATTTACTGCTTTCTGACGGTCTTAAATTTTGTTTTATTTTTGTTATGTCTTATATAATTTTATGTATTATTCTCATGTATTATCTGTCTGTTTCATCCTCTTAAGCACTCAGAACCTTTGTATAAAGGGTACTATATTAATCAAGTATTATTTTGTGGATGGTATGTTTTAAATTTAATTCAAATTAACCCATTTTACTTGTCCTTTAACTTGCTGAAAAAAATAAAAGCTGTCAGTTGTATAGGGAGGGTTCAAATACCAAACAAGAACAGGAATAGAAGGATTTACAGTTGCCATAGACGGGGACTTCTGACAATGGGACATAAGAAAGTGTACAAACATATGAACATAAGAAAGTTTACAAACGAGAGGAGGCCATTTGATCCACCGTGCTCGTTTGGTGTCCATTAATAATTGAGTGATCCAAGGATCCTATCCAGTCTGACTTTTAAGTGTTCCCAAATTTTCAGCTTCTACCTTATCGCTGGGCAGTTTGTTCTAGATTGTGACTACTCTCTTTGTGAAGAAGTGTCTCCTGGTTTCCATCCCTTTCTTAAGATCTCTTTGCAGCTCAACATATTCTTTGTATTTTGTTTAGTCTCCTTCCCTTTTGTATGCTCTATACAACATTTTCTTTCACTTGATATTTTTTTGCATCCATTTTGGCCAATGTTTTTTGGTCCTCAATTTTTTTAATATTGTTAAAATATAACCATCAATTTTCAACTGAATCTGTATCCAGTGTGGTCCAGTCTGCCTCTTCTAAGTGCCGCCTCATACCTTCAAGGTTTGCTTTTCTAAAATTGTAGACCACTGTTTTAGACTTGGACCTTGTTTTTTGAAAGAATGCCTCCAAAGCTAACCATATTGTGATCACAGTTTGCCATTGGTTCTCTGACTAGTGTCCCTCTGACTAGTGTCCCTCTGACTCTATCTTGGTCATTTTGTAAATATCAAGTCAATGCATGCACTCTCCCTTGTTAGTTCCCTGACAAATTGAGTTGGAAAGTCCCAACTGGACTTTCCCAGTCTATGTTCGGGAAATTGAAATCCCCCATTATAACAGCCACATCCTTGCTACATGCAGTCCTGATTACAATGTGCAATGCAACATCTTTCTGAATATCTGAGATGGGTGGTCTGTATCACACTCCTACCACTAATACTCCGGATCTCTTGTTCAAACGTTTGACCCACAAAGATTCTGTTCCATTACTGGGATCTAATTTTCACATATCGTGCTACCCCACCCCCTCTTCAATTTTGCCTGTCCCTCCTAAACTGTGTGTATACTTTCAACTTGTGTTCATCCCCATCATTTTCTGTAAGCCATGTCACTCCTATAACATCATAGTCACATGCCAGCACTGAGGCATCCAAGTCTAACCTCTTGTTCCTTATACTCCTGGCATTGAGGTACAAACATTTCAGGATTTTCCTACTAGCGATTTCCCTTGGTTTTCCTTCCTTAGAGGAACATCTCCCATTGTCAGAGCTCCCTGCCCCCCTGGTTCCTAGTTTAAATGATTCTCAATTTCTCTGCTCATACACTCTCCCAATGCATTAGCCCCCCTTCTGTTTAGATGTAGACCGTCCGTTTTGTACAGGTCCCATCTATCCCAGAAGAAAGGCCAATGCTCCATAAACCTAAACCCCTCTTCCCTACACCAAGCTTTCAACAACTTATTCAAATTTCTAATCTCTGCCTGTCTCCCTGGCCTGGCACATGGTACCAGAAGTATTTCAGAGAAAACTACCGTGGAGGTTCTGCTCTTTAGTTTTGTTCCCAACTCTTTAAATTTGTCTTGCAGAACCTCTGCCCTACCTTTTCCTATGTTATTGGTTCCAATGTGGACCATGACCAGTGGATTCCCCCCGGCTTTGGCCAGTAGCCCGTCTACTAGTTTAGGGAGATCTGCAACCTGAGCATCAGGCAGGCAAAAGGTACTAAAGGGACTAGCAGAATTAAAAACAAACAAATCACCTGGACCAGATGGGATATTTCCAACAGTACTTAAAGAAATGAGGGAAAATATTTATAGGCCGCTAACTCAAATATTCCAAATGACACTTAGAACAGGGGATGTGCCCACTGACTGGAAGACAGCAAATGTCATACCAATCCACAAGAAAGGGGACAAAACTGAACCAGGAAATTACAGCCCAATCAGTCTCACCTGCATCACCTGTAAAATGTTGGAAAAAATGATTAGACAGAAAATAGAGGAGCACCTTAATGAAAACCATATTCTTGGAGATAGTCAACACGGGTTTAGACAAGGCAGACCATGTCTAATCTATTAGAATTTTTTGAACATACAACTGCAGCTGTAGATCATGTCAAAGCATATTAATATTATTATTATTATTATTATTATTATTATTATTTTTAATTCTTGGCAGACGCCCTTATCCAGGGCGACTTACAACATAAGTGCAAAAATACAGTTGAATAAAGACATCAGTCATTACAAATTCAGTTAACATAAAACATAGCAATTCAAAATATAATACATTTTACAACTTCTAATTTACAATTTACACAGGCAAGTACAGTAAGTGAGGTCCTACATCCTGGACCGTAAAAGCTAAGTGCTTTCAAGATGTAGGGTCAAAGTCAGGGGCTACGGGAAAGGGAGCAAGGAGGAAACAAATTAAAAAACGCAAGAAGCATAATAACAATCTGTGAAGTGCTATCTGACAGGGGTTAAAAGGACTAATATTATAAGTACTGTCTGAAAAGATGTGTATTGAGTAAGCGCCGGAATGAGGTCAAGGACTCTGCTGTTTTGACTTTGGTGGGAAGGTCGTTCAACCATTTAGGGGCCAGGGATGAGAAGGAGTGGGCTCTGGAGCAAGGAGAGTGGAGAGGAGGCAGAGTTAGTCTTCTGGTACTGGAAGAGTGCAGAGGTCTGGAGGGAATGTATGAAGAGACGAGTGTCTGAAGGTAGCTTGGTGCAGTGTGGTTGAGACAGCAGTAGGTCAATGTCTTGAACCGAATGCGTGCCAGTATTGGGAGCCAGTGGAGGGAGCGGAGCAGTGGAGTAGCGTGTGCGAATCGGGGAAGAGAGAATACCAGACAAGCTGCAGAGCTCTGGATGAGCTGGAGCGGGCGGGTAGTAGTTGCAGGCAGGCCAGGAGGGAGTTTCAGTAGTCCAGGTGGGAAAGGACCAGTGACTGGATGAGCAGCTGTGTCGAGTAGTTCGTGAGGAAGGGACGGATTCGGTGTATGTTGCTCAGAAAGAATCTGCAGGTGCATGTCAGTGTGGTGATGTGCTGGGTGTAGCAGAGCGCAGGATCGAGGGTGACTCCTAGATTTTTAGTGGAAGAAGAAGGTGAAAGTGTATTGGATTCCAAGGGGATCGAGATGGAGAGGTCAGCAGAAGGTGAGGAAGAGTGGGGGGGAAAACAGGTGATCCGATTTGGAGAGGTTGAGCTTGAGGTGGTGCGAATGCATCCAGGTGGAAAGCAGGCAGAGATGCAAGAGGGGATGAGAGGGTCAGAAGAGGGGAAAGACAGGAAGATCTGGGTATCATCAGCATAGAAGTGGTAGGGGAAGCCATGGGATGCAATGAAGGGGCCCAGGGAGCGAGTGTAGGAAGAGAACAGGAGCGGGCCCAGGACAGACCCTTGGGGAACGCCTGTGAGGAGAGGTTGGGGGGTGGATGAGGAACCTTGCCATGTCACTTGGTAGGACCTGTCACTGAGGTAGGAGGAGAACCAGGCGAGAGCAGTCCCAGAGATTCCAAGGTCAGCGAGGCATGGGAGGATGATGGAGTGATCGACGGTGTCAAATGCTCCATAGAGGTCAAGGAGGATGAGGACTGAGGAGAGGGAGGCCGCCCGAGCACAGCTGAGGGAGTCGGTGACTGCCAGGAGAGCCGTCTCAGTGGAGTGAGCTGTGTGGAAGCCGGATTGCAGAGGATCAAGGAGTGAGTGTTGGGATAGAAAGTCAGAGAGCTGACGGTGGACCGCCCGCTCGAGAGTCTTTGAGAGGAAGGGGAGAAGGGAGACAGGGCGATAGTTCTGAGGAGAGGTTGCATCAAGGGTTGGTTTCTTGATGAGTGGGATGACGGCAGCTTGTTTAAATGCAGAGGGTAAACAGCCGGAGGAGGTGAAGGGGAGAAGATCAGGAGCGGTCACTTGCAGGAGGCAAGAAGGGAGAGGGTCCAGGGCACATGTTGTAGGTTTGTGACGTAGGAGGAGAGTGGAAACTTCAGCATCTGAGAGGTGAGAATGAAGAAAAGGAAGCTTGATCGGTGGGAGGTTTGGGTGTAATAGGAGAGGAGGGGGGACTGTTGAAGAGCCTGCGGATGTCTGCATATAAGATATACTTAGATTTTCAAGAAGCTTTTGATAAGGTTCCACACCAAAGACTGATCCTCAAATTGGAAGCTGTAGGCATTCCGGGTAATGTAAGTAGATGGATTATGAACTGTTTGATGTATAGGAAACAGAAGGTGTCAATTAGAGGAGTTGCTTCTAACTGGAGTGAGGTTGTTAGTGGAATTCCACAGGGATCAGTACTAGGGCCTTTGCTTTTTCTAATCTATATTAATGATCTGGACTCTGGGATAGTTAGCAAACTTATCAAATTTGCAGATGATACTAAAATAGGTGGCTCAGCAGATACAATCTCGGCAGCACAGGCTATTCAAAGGGACTTGGATAATATTCAGTTGTGGGGCGACACCTGGCAGATGAAATTCAATGTGGACAAGTGGACAGTGGACAGTTCAGAGGAGAGCAACCAGACTTATTCCAGGTCTGAAGGGAATGTCCTACTCGGAGAGACTGAGGGAACTGAACCTTTTCACCCTGGAACAGAGGAGACAACATGGGGACTTCAAGTCTTCAAAATCATGAAGGGCATCGACCACATCAAACCAGAGTACCTTTTCCAGATCAGCAGGGACACACGCACCCGGTGACACACATGGAAATTGGGCTTAAACCAGTTTCACTAAAGCTATCTGAATCAATGTATAAAATATGTCTAGTCATTGGTTCTGTATGGACTGCAAGTACATTATCGTGGTGAAAAATGTTAGCACCACCAGTGCCACTGTCGGGCTCTGAGTGATGGCAGGTGACATGGAAACTGTAAATCGGATGTGTTTTAGAATGAAACGCTCTGATAGACAAGAGAATAAGCTTTCAAACGATGAGCGAATTGTAGAAATACAGTGTAACTTCTATGCACAGGAGCTGTGCGTAACACTAACAAATAATGCTTCAGAGGGTGTAGTAACACAGTACATAACTCTGAAATGTACATTATTTTTCAGTATTTTAACCTTACCTTTGTACCATATCAGTTTATTCACTGGATTTGAACTGCTTAAATTTCAGTAAAAACTGGAGAAATGGGGGTGATCTAAAACTTTTGACCAGTAGTGTGTATGTGTAGGTATTGTGTGCTTATATATGTATCAGTGCCTTGCTGATGATGATGATTGATGCTGTTGAAGGGTGCTGAAATCTGTGTTGTTCATGTTTCATATAGGATTTACACAGGACCGGCTGCAGTTCCTACTGTGGCCAGGAGGCAGAGCAGGACCGTGTTGTACTGAAACGGGTCCTGCTTGCTTATGCCCGTTGGAATAAGGCTGTGGGATACTGCCAGGGCTTCAATGTGCTTGCTGCTCTCATCCTTGAAGTCATGGAAGGAAATGAGGGGGACGCACTGAAGGTTGGTTCTATCCAGTATTAATACATTTTTATTGCAAATGTCTTGTATTTCAATCTCTTTCAAGTCATATTTTTATTTGTTGAACTTTAACATTCATAACATTCAGATCACTTATGGTCTGCAGTTGCTGCTAGCCAAAATTGTTGGGTGTTCAAACCTCAGATGTAGTTCTGTGGGGGAGTTGTTCAGGGGCTCACCTGTGTTTCGATACATTATTTATTTCTCAAACAACCCACAGTGGTAGAGAAGACTGATCTTATATTTACAAATGTCCTTTGCTGAATCCATCTTCTTTGTGGATATTTTCCCTTTAATAAAACCGTCTGAGAGAGTGTTGAGTGTTGATCAGAAAGTTTATTCGTATGAGCAGCTTGGGGAAGAAAGACACACGGAGGCGGTCTCTGCGAGGTTTCTCTACCAAGATACAGTTTCAATCAGGCACATTTATACAGACCAGACAGGAGAGAAAGATAACATGGACCACATGTCTGTCCTGTGATGAGTGCAAGCTTGGTCCCTGCCTGACAACTGCTCAGGAAAACCCATATATGGTTAAACCGGGGAAAATGTAATGTTTAATATAAGGGGGGTTTGTATGATGTATCAAGCCCAAATTGCTGGTGAAAACTGGTTCTTATCAGACTCTGTTCTTCTAGGTATCAGGGGTAAGACAGTGACCTTGTTCACACAGACACACAGGGAAAGAAATGCAGTTCAACATCCTTACAAAAAGAGAAAAATAAACTGACACATATCTATAGGAATTTATTTAAACAGGCAGTAGTGTCAGAGAAGACCGATGACCTAAATGTATAGAAAAATTGCTTAAATAAAATAAACAGCTGACGCGTATCGACAGGATTTAAAACACATAAATATTATAAAATTAAAATACACTTTATATGTGTACATATAGCGTACAGTATATATAAATATATATATATTTAACAACTGGTTATCACAAACAGGTAGTAGTCAGTAAATTAACAAAAATGCTAAACAAGGCAAGTAGCACTGTCAGCACAAGTCAGAGCAGCTGCCTTGGGAGGAAAAAGCAGGCAAAATAAAGCCAAAGGCAGATTTAAAACAATGAAAAATAACAATACATGTGGGATTTGAAAATACAGATAGACCAAAATAAGGATACTTCAACTTTATAGTCCTTTAAAATTACAATTGCAATATGGAAACCGGTTAAATGTGTTCTGTTGGTTTGCAAAGTAGCACACCTGTAAGACAGAGACAAAATTGTGTAGTTTGTATTAAGCCTTGGTTATCTTGAGACTTTTGCGCACTTATCACCTGATCACCATGTTTTTTACACATCAGATTTTACAGGTTATGTTTCAAGTCGTGAAGTCTACCCAAAGGGACAGGGGTTAATGCAGTTATAGAAAGCAGACCATGTGGAGTCCACGAGTGGAAACTGTCAATCCTGTAGCTCGAGCACACACCAACATGGGCCAGGAGCTGCAGAGAGGTTCCAGGAGGAGTGGAATTCTGCTATGAAGTCCGGTAGCAGTAGGAGGGCTCTCTGAGGCTCTCTGCTGCGACCGCTGCCTCTGCTCAAAGACCGTCTTCAAAGTCACAACCAGGTGTACCATGCACAGTATTGTGCCGGGTGTACCATGCACTACTAAGGGAGCACTGCGTGGGCTGTGTAGGTCTGACTGCAATTCTACACTGAAATGAATTGACTACATCGTGCTGCTCTACCTTTATACAAGCGCCAAGATTGAAAGCAATCACACTTCAAGCAGCGGAGCCAAGCTCAAGCATTCAGGCTACTCTGGGGTAGCGAGAAACTGGTGCTCAATCTCAGGAGGACCTGTTGTTATCTGTAATGTGCCACAGAGCATGTGCCATTTGTTGCTCATTGGCCGCCATGGTGACAGCTCACTGGCTCTTACTGGCGTGGCATGTGCCGGATGCTGACCGCTCATCTTCATCTCCCGGGGCTTCAAATTTGGTCCCATGGTAAGGCTATGCTGGACCGATCCATCCAGGCGAGAGATCACTCTAGGCAATTGGCGCAGGTCTAATCTTGGGCCGCACTTCTAGTCCATCCCCTATGGTAGGTGCCCCGGGCCAGAGGGCTCAACGCCAGACAGCCACCTGTCCTGCCATGATCTCCGCCTTTGTATCACCACATGCACCGTGCCACCTCAGGGCTGGGGGCATGTGCCACACAGAGAATGGGCAACCCGCTACTACCTCTCCATACAAGTAGAATGTCCTTCCATTCGGCTGGTCTCTAGCCACACACACTTTCTACAAGTGCATGGATGCTGTGCTAGCCTCCCTGTGCAGTCAGTGGGTCCGTGTTCTCAACTATCTAGAAGATAGTTCACATTCCAGGGAGCAGGTTCTGAGCCACACAGCTCTGATCCTCAACCACCTCATCGAGTTAGGTCTCTGGGTCAACCCAGAGAAAAGCTGTCTCATTCCAACTCAACAGGCACAGTTCCTTGATGCAATTATTATTCAAAGGGACTTGGATAATATTCAGTTGTGGGTATTATATAAGTGCAAGGTATTATATGCAGGTAATACAAATGTCCATTATAATTTCACTATGGAAAGAAAACCAAGGGAAACTGCTAGTAAGAAAGTCATGAAATGTTTGTACTTCAGTTCCAGGAGTATAAGGAACAAGATGTTAGACCTAGAAGCCACAGTGCTGACGGGTAACTATGATGTTGTAAGAGTGACAGAAACATGGCCTACAGAAAATGATGTGGATGAATAAAAGATGAAAGGATACACAGTTTAGTTGAGACAGGCAAAATCAAAGAGGTGGTGGGGTAGCATTATATATCTGAAATGACGTTGAGGCAGAAGAACTCAAATTAGATCCTAGTAACGATACAGAATCTTTGTGGGTTAAGCTTTTGAATAAAAGATCTGGAAGTTTAATGGCAGGAGTGTGTTACAGACCACCCAACTCAGAAATTCAGAAAGATGTTGTATTGTACAATGTAATCAGGACTGCATATAGCAAGGATGTTACTGTTATCATGGGTGATTTCAATTTCCCAAACAACTGGGAAAGCCCATTTGGGACTACAGATGCAGAAATAGAAATGGTTGAGATGGTAAACTGCTTTCCAACTCAATTTGTCAGGGAACAAATCAGAGACAGTGCATGCATTGATTTGATATTTTCAAATGACCAAGATAGAGTCAGAGGGACACTAGTTAGATAACCAATGGCAAATTGTGATCACAATTTATATTAATGATCTGGACTCTGGGATAGTTAGTAAACTTGTCAAATTTGCAGATGATACTGAAATAGGCGGCTCAGCAGATACAATCTTGGCAGCACAGGCTATTCAGAGGGACTTAGATAATATTCAGTTGTGGGCCGACACCTGGCAAATGAAATTCAATGTGGACAAGTGCAAGGTAATACATGCAGGTAACAAAAATGTCCACTATAATTACACTATGGGAGGTACAGAACTAGATGAAGTAATGCATGAGAAAGACCTAGCAGTCTATGTGGACTCCTCACTTTCTCCATCCAAACAATGTGGGGAAGCAATAAAAAAGGCAAACAGAATGCTAGGGTATATTGTCAAAAGTGTAGAATTTAAAACAAGGGAAGTAATGTTAAGATTGTACAATGCACTAGTTAGACCTCATCTGGAATACTGTGTACAGTTCTTGGCACCACACTTCAAGAAGGATATTGCTGCTTTAGAGGCAGTTCAGAGGAGAGCAACCAGACTTATTCCAGGTCTGAAGGGAAAGTCCTACTCGGAGAGACTGAGGGAACTGAACCTTTTCACCCTGGAACAGAGGAGACTGCGTGGGGACTTGATCCAAGTCTTCAAAATCATGAAAGGCATAGAACACATCAAACCACAGGAGCTTTTCCAGATCAGCAGGGACACACGCACCCGGGGACACAAATGGAAATTGGGCTTCAAGGCATTCAAAATGGAAAACAGAGAGTAGTCACAATCTGAAATAAACTACCCAGCGATGTGGTAGAAGCTGAAAGTTTGGGAACATTTAAAAATAGACTGGATAGGATCCTTGGATCACTTAGATATTAATGAACACAAAACGTGCAGGATGGGTCGAATGGCCTCCTCTCGTTTGTAAACTTTCTTATGTTCTTATTTTCTTAAGTGATTTGTCTTTGATTTGTTGATCTTGAGTGAATTTTAATTAGTTTTTCCCTTTGTGTATAACTAGTGTAGTGCTACATTTTATCTTTGTTTTTAATACATTTGAGAATTCACATCTTTGGAATTGGTGTCTGCGTCCAAATATTACAGAAATTGAATCATTTGATTCTGGGTCCGATTTTATTCTCTTTATGAATAATCTGACCTAAAGGTAACATGTATAAACATGTCATAAATTTCCACTGCTATGTTGGTGATACACAGTTATACATCTCTGTGAAACCTAGGGACATTAGCACAACATCAGCTTTACTGTGTATCACTGATGTCAAAACTTGGATGTCCTTACATTTTTTGCAATTAAACTCTGATAAGTGTTGATAGTAGGCTCTCGGCAACGAATTGATTTATCAAAAATATGTTTGGGGGACTTAACTCCTAATTTTAAGTCTGAAGTGAGAAATTTGGGTGTTATCTTTGATTCTACTTTGAGTCACATATTAAAATGATTACAAAACTATGTTTTTATCATCTAAAAAACATTGCCAAAGTTAGATAATTTGTCTTGATCTGATGCTGATAATCCATGTAATCCAGTAAGTAATCCATGCTTTTATTTAATGTATACTGGACTACCGTAATGCTCTCTTTTCTGGACTTACTAGCCAAGCTTTATTAAGGCTGCAGCTTGTGCAAAATGCAGCTGCAAGGGTCCTTGCTAAAACCAAAAGGAGAGCACATATAACTCCTGCACTGGCTTCCAGTGAAATATCGAATTGATTTAAAAATTGTATTGCTTATATTTAAAGCACTAAATGGAATTGCACCAGATTACCCTCTTTATCAGCCCTGGCATGCATCGAGGTTGACTAATAGTGGCCTCCTCTGTATTTCGAGGGTGAGGCTCAGGAGGAAAGGAGAGGTAGCTTTTTGTGTTTATGCTCCGCAGCTGTGGAACTCTCTCCCCGACCATGTCAGAGGCTCACCTACAGTAGTTACTTTTTAAATCTAGGCTTAAGACCTATTTTTATAATTTAGATTTTTGATTTTATATATTGTTGTTTTTAGTTGTTTTAAATATCTTTCTCTTTTGTTTGCGATTTTTATTATGTTTTTCATTTTTTTTAAATTAATTCATGTTGTGTTATTAATTTTGATTTCAATTTTTGTGTTCTGTTACCTTATTTTTTGATTATGTGCAGCGCCTTGAACCTTGTGGTATGAAAGGCGCTCTATAAATAAAGAATATTATTATTATTATTTTTATTATGTGTGCTGGAATGCCATCCTTTTCTAAGCTTCATTTTGCACATGGCAAACCCGTTTATTACATGGCACATACCTTCAAATATATTTTCCTACTAACTGTCAAACTGGCCTCTTCTGGTAGTGTCTGACTGTAGTGTGGAGGAGCTATACTCTGCCCCAGTTAATGTTATTTATTGTATCCCGGTAGATCATGACTTTCTCCTGGGGCTGTTCATGGTATGGCCTTAAGGGACCTACCCTGATGTATTCTGTGTAAAAAAAATTCTGGTTGAGTAGAGGCCTCCCCTTAACAGGTGTCGGCTGTGGGTCAGGCATCCTTACCACTTTGCTGCACTCCTCCCTTGCAATGGTTTGGTTAAACATGAACCCCTTACCTGTTGCGTAGTATTCTTGACTTGATAATTTTGATAATTGTGAATGCAACCCCAATTATCTGAAAAAGAGAATGCTACCTTAAGGTTGCAAGGTCGCTTGGGAGTTCTGATTCCCAGCAAAGATGAAGGAGTAGTCTGCACTGCTGGAATAAGCAGAAATACTACAGGGGGGGCAGAGGAGCAGACTGTGATGGTGGCATAATCGGAAAGATAGCACTTGCGGGGAGGGTCCGGTAAAGGGGGCAGAGAGGGCATTATGGGCTCTGGGCTATGGGCATGTCCCTGCCGCATAGAGCAATATATACAAACAGGAAACAGGACGGGCTGTTTTATGACATGCAGACTGGCCTATAGGCAGCTTTGATAGTCACATTTTTTGTATGAGGTACCATGGTAACTTAAGGTAGCCTTTGAGTAGTATTCTCTTTTGCAGATAACCGGGATTACATTTAATGCTCATCCACTTCAGCTGAGAGAAGCTTTTTCTGGTTTTAGGAGACTTCAAACACACTGTATAGATTGTTCGATGCTGAGAGGAAATAATCATTTTTATTATCAATCAGTATTGGTATTTATGAATAAACAAACATAATGATAAGATGTCTCAGACAGTGTGTTTATTTTGTTACATACTAGCAATGCATTTGATTATTTAAAGTGCTTGAGGTGCCTTATAAGGCTAGTAACAACCACTGCAAATAATGTAGAATTGCAGGGCATTAGCATAAAATCTGTTCCACTTTTAAACAGTTAGACACCCATAATATACACACTATCCCTGGAATCCATAGTACAATTTCAGAGCATTTTTATTAGTTACCTACGAGCATGTGTCTAAACTTCCACAGTAGTGTGAACTGACTATATTTTCATGCAAATGCAGATTAAATTTACAGGTACTGTATCTTTTCCATAACAATGAACTCACAGTTGGGTGCGAAGTAGAAAACACATTTAACATTTTATCAGAAAGACAGTCAATTAATTATTAAATGTGTAGATTAATGTAAAGAACAAAAGCCCAGAAATAAAGTTATGAACTCTTTTTTGCAGGTTGAGTACCGTATATCATAGTTTCTGTATCTTTATTTCCAGGTAATGATCTACCTGATTGACAAGGTCCTCCCTGACAGTTACTTCGCCAACAACTTGCGTGCATTGTCTGTGGATATGGCAGTTTTCCGAGACCTATTGAGGTTAAACCTTCCAGAACTCTCACAGCACTTGGATGACCTACAGAGAGCCGCAAACAGAGAAATTGGAGGTATGTTTCTGCTCATTAAACTCTTGTGATAAGGTACAATGCTTCAGTTGAAGCAACCCTTCTGGTCCCAGTGAATCAGGCACCCCAGTTTGCGCTTCCAGTAACAGTGTAGACTCTCAGAAGGAGACAGGCCCAGGAAGTAAAGTCACTGACACAATGTCTGTTCGTTTATCTTCTTTTATTGAAAGTTTCACACAGCCGTTTATACATCTACAAGCAATATTTCAAAGGAGGTTTGGGGCCATCCCGAACCTGGATGATATTTTCTTGGTATATGTCCCGAGGCAGTTCCGAAACATGGGAAGCAATAATTGTTTTGGTTCGTTCCCTAAGGAATGTCGACGGCAGTAGAAATTATTTTTATCTGTCACACAGATAAGTCTGAGCAGAGAAATCCAAATAAGAACAAGGAAACCATTATAAGAGCAAGTTTTAGCTAGTATCTTACTGGAAAGCAATTTTACCCCAACAGTTGCCCTCTTTAATGAAACATGAACATGTTACATTAATTTCGTAAAATTGCGAAAAGTTGTTTCAACCATTAGATATAAAAAGACATTTTGGACATGTTAATCACAAAGTAAGCCCTCTTGATCAGATTCTGTAAACACAGTGATCCCCAACAATATGGCACACACCTCCTTCCTTAGCAAGGAGCATATCTAAGATCAAGCAATTCTGAGTTTTCATGAGGCGTGTGGCTGTTAATTCAGTGTTAACCACTTCAAGAGCTGTTATTGTATCATTGTAAATTGCGCTAATCTATAATGTAAATGTTCAATAATGTGCCATTGCTGCACAGTGCCGAAGGAAGAAAAGACAGAAGTCCAGAATCTCCTGGCCCTATATGTGAGGCGATGTTCTTCAGGTATGGCATATACTGATGTGTCAACCGAAGCCCTCTTGTGTCTTGTCATGTGATCTGGCCTTTTAGGAGGTCGTCCGTGGTTCTCACTGTCAATTAAGGCAATATAAAGACCATCTGAATAGCAGCGCATACATAACATGATTCATTAGTACATTGTCTAACAGTGAAGTTACATATTGTCCACCATGCATTTCTTGAATGCAGCAAACGGTCATCAGGCTTTTGTTCTCTCTTCAGGGAGGTGGAGCGGCTGTTATTTGTGTCCCACCGTGGGACAGTAGTTGTTGGCATTCAATTCAGCTGGATCGCTGCAGTAGAACCATCAGGATCAATGATCAGAAGGGTGAGGCCGACCACGGCCATCATCAGGATTCAGCACTGTTCCTCGATTGGGGTTGTAGGCGTTTCTACTGGTCAGGTGGCTTTGTTGTCGCTGTCGAATCCTCAGTCGTATTTGATCAGTGTAAGTGTTAGTGTCTGTGATGTCAATATGTGGAAGGGGAGAGGTTACTAGCACATCACTCAATATTTGTGGACTCGTGCGTCCGGCTACTCCTTGTGGGCCACTGCTCTGGCCCTGCGCTGGCCTCGTTATCTAGAAGTTGATGATGATGTCAGCTGCTTCTGGACTGATTTCCTCAGTCAGCGATGATCCCATTGGCTGGGCACCGAAGACGTCCATTGTCTGATATGGCGCAGATGATGGTCCTGCAAGCAGCGAGGAAGAGGATCCAGGAGTAAAGGAGAGCATCCCTCTGGTCTCCACCTGTGTTGTTTCCCTTTGGCACTTCACAGCTGCGTGGGTGGTCAGGAGCACCTGGTAGGGCCCTGTCCGCCTGGGCTGCAGGGAGGACTTTCTCTTGTGTGCTTTGATGTACACAGTCACCTGGTTGAAATGGGTGACAGTCCTGCTGGGCTGGTTCAGTCTGGGCAGCTTTTACCTGTGAATGGACAGCTTCGATTGCATGTGTTAATCCCAATCAAAAATAAACAACATAGCATCTTCCTTACAGACAAGGGAGGAGTGACAGAGAGTCTCATAAGTCATCCCATAATAATCTCATGCAGAGAAAGAGAGCTTTTTTTCTTTCTTTTCTTTTTTCGATTTGCTGACAGTCTCATTGTCATTAGTGTATCTGGACATTTGAGCCCTGTTTGCACATTTTAGCCAGTTTATTCTTTAGCACCCCTTAACAGTATGTTTGCTACTGTACTGCATCAGCCTTCATACAAAGATAGGCTTCAACCCAATTTAGAAAACATTTCCATTATTACAAGTATATATTCATAACCACAACATTTAGATATTTGAACACAATCTTTTTGTATTTGAACAAAAACACACCAAGGGGGAAAATTTGCAGTTGGTGTGAACTGTTACTATGAAATACTGTTTTATTGTTTTAAGTATTTTACATTTTACAAATAAAAACATTTCAAAATTTTAATACTTGTGATTAATTTTTTTTTTTAAATCAATTACTAAAATCACTTAAATTTTTTTAAAATCTCATAGTGATTAAATTCAAAATAACTAAACATGTGCATAAAAGAAAAACAAATGTGCTAAAAGCAAACTGCTAACCAACATAAAAGTCAAATACATTGAAAATAACTGAAAATGCACTGGACAAAATAAAGAAACAATTAAAAAGGAAAAAAATAAAAAACAAACCAAAACGGTCCAATGCATTTAAAATTAAATCCAAAACGGTCAATGTATTTGACAAATTAATAGAACAAAACTAAACCAAAAACAAAAACCCAAACAACTAGTGTTTTTAAAAACAACTAAATCTTTAAAAACAATTAAAATTCTTTTTTAAAAGTCATTTTAAAAGATATTCATTCATAAAATAGTTAAAAGATCTTGGACTCGGGCTCCAGCAGGGGGAGATGACCGTCCCCGGAGGTGGGTCCCATCATGGGATCCTGAGCTCCCCCAGCTCTTGTATATGCCAGTTCTTATAGGCTTCCTCCTTGCCCCTCTGATGGACCTCCAGATTGACATACTCACGAATGAGTACCATGCCCCTCCGCACGGTGACAATCAGGTCCAGCTCCTGCTTATTAAAAAGACAGATATTCCGTCCCTCCCACAGGGCCTGTTTCACTGCGCAGACGACACGCCACCAGCACCTCAGGGAGGGAGATGTTATTCCCCTGGCAGGGCCATAAAGAATCCGCTGGGCGGTTGTCCGCACAGGAACGGCAAACCTGCGGAGGGACGGGAAAAACAGGAGCCAGACCCTGCAGGCGGAGGGGCAATCCCTAAAGATATGAGCCTCCGTCTCCTTCCCCAGGCAACCCTTATAGGGGCAGGTGTCATAAGGAGCTATGCCCCTTCTGTGCATGAACACTCGGGTGGGGAGACACCGACTCACAGCCATCCAGGAGACATCTTTCTGTGTATTTGTGAGGCAAACGTGCGTAGCGTTAGCCCAGATAAACCGGCAGGTTTCGGGAGGGAAATCTTCTATCCGGCTGGTCTCCTGGGTAGATCTCATCTGGCTACAGATGGTCTTATAATCCCAGGAGGCCAGCACGACTTTATGGAGGCCTACTTCGAGCGCAAAGGCTCGGAGCGCCCTGTAGAATGGTGGGGGATCCCATGAGTGCGGCACGGTGTTATCCATGGCGCAGAGGCCGAATGGTCTCAGGCTGCTGGCAAAATAAAAGCGGTTCATAAAACTCACTTTCTTGCCAGCAGCCTGGATGTTCTTGACCACATAGGCCAGCCCCTGCGCCTTTATCAGCCGCACAACGTCCGGGACCCCCCTGCCTCCATCCAGGGTACCCTTCACCATCTGCACCCCTTTCAGCCTCTCCATTTTGCTCCCCCAGACAAACCGAAATATAATTCGGGTCACTAGTTTTGCGATGACCTTGTCTGGGGGGAAGATCATTCCTACGTAGAGGAGTATCGGGAAGAGGATGGCCTTTACGACCAGCACCCTACCAGCCATCGTCAAGGTCCTTGTGCTCCAGCCGTGGATCTTCTTTTGGACCTTAGATATGGCCTCCTCCCAGCTCCGGGTGCCCGTGTTGGTCCCGTCGATCGTGATCCCCAGAACCTTGATAAACGGCTTCACAGGGAACACGGTCGGCGGGCCCCGGCTGACAGGCCATGCCCTGGAGAGGTAGACCTTGCTCTTGGCCTTGTTGACAGCGGCCCCCGTCGCCCTGCAGAAGCCGTCCTGCAGTTCCTCGACCCTGGCCACGGACGGAGCGTCCGTGCAAACCACGGCCACGTCGTCCATGTTGGCCAGGGCCTTCAGTTGCTCTCCGCCGGAACCCGGGAGATGGAAACCTGTCACCCGGACGTCCCGGCGTATCGCCTGCATGAACGGCTCCAGACAGAGGACGTACAGCAGGGCCGATGGGGGACAACCCTGCCGGACCCCCGACCTGACCGGAAATGGTTTGGTCAGGTGGCGGTTCACAAGGACCCTGCTGCTTAGACCGCTGTAAATGATCTTAACCCATTTCCTCAGGCCAAGAGCGAGACCCATCCTCTCCATGACGAGCTGCAGGTATTCGTGACCCACTCTGTCGAAGGCTTTCTCCTGGTCCAAGCTGATTAGGACCAGGGGAAGCCCTCTCTCGTTCGAGTAGGCCACGACATCCCTGAGCAGCATGGCGTTGTCGGCCGCCGATCTCCCCCGGGCACCACAGACCTGGTCGGGACCTACGACTTGAGGGAGTGGCCGCTGCAGCCGGAGCGTCAGTGCTTTGGCCAGTATCTTGTAGTCGGTGCACAGGAGGCTGACCGGACGCCAGTTCCTCAGATCTTTTTGGTCTCCCTTCTTGTGAAGAAGGGAGAGGATACTCTTCTTCATAGAAGGGGCCAATCTACCCTCTCTGTACATCAACCCCAAGACCTGGGCCAGATCTTCTTTAAGCACCTCCCAAAAGATCTTATAGAATTCAGCAGGGATCCCATCGGGACCTGGTGTCCTTCCAGAGTTAAGACTCTTTATCACCTGGGAGAGTTCAGTGGTGGTGATCTCTGGATCCTCCTCCGCCTCCTCGTCCCCCTCGTTGCGGGACTCCAACAGGGACAGAAAGTGATGGATCAGATTTTGATCCACCACCTTCTGATCGTACAACTCCCTGTAGAAGTCCCGCACCACTGTCTCAACAGCCTCTCTGCCCTCTACCTCCTGCCCCGAGGAGTCGATCATGGAGGACATTGCAGGCCGCCTCTCCTTCGTTTTCTTGAAGAAGAAGCGGCTGCATTTCTCATCGTCCTCCTTGATACGGACCCTGGAAAGGACCTTGATCTTCTCTTGCTCCTCCCGATAGAGGGCGGAGCCCTTGGTCCTTTTCTTCACCATCTCCTACCACTCTATGGGAGAATCAAAAAGGTCCTTCAGGGTCCTCCACTCCTCGAGGCGTCTGCTAAAGGTCTTAATAACACGAGGGTCATCGAGCAGGGAGGTGTTGAGCTTCCAGACCCCAGGCCCGGACTCCCGTGTGCTCGGGATGAGCACCTCTGTCGTCAGGAGCCTGTGGTCTGAAAAGAAGACCGCCTCCGAAGACATGGCGGTCCTCTCCAGTGGCTTACTGAGGAGGATGAGATCTATCCTGGAGAAGGAGGAGCCAGAAGAACTCATCCAGGTGAACAAGGGGACCAGGTCCCGACCTGCGTCGCAGAGTTCAAAGTCCTCCACGAACGCAGCGAGGTCCCTGCTGGATCTATCATTGCGGGGCTTACTCCGGTCTACATCCCTCAGAGCACAGTTGAAATCACCTGAAATGATAACTGGTAAGGTGCCGATCAGGAGCGGGCGTAGCTGAGGGAGAAAGAGGACTCTCTCTCTCTGGCTGGTGGGGGCATAGACATTGACCAGCCACAATACAGCCCCCTTGTATTTAAAATCGAGGCTGGCCAGTCTGCCCGCCTCTATTACCTTAAATGTCTTTACTTCTATGAAGGGGTTTTTCAGGAGTACGGCAATCCCGTCCGCTCGGGACACATTGGACCCCGACCAGAAGGATTCTCCTAGGGTCCAAGATCTTTATATTCCTTTTGGAACGGGATGCCGCACTCCTGCAAACAGATGACATCCGCCTTCATACCAGCCAGAGAGTTTAAAACATCGGTCCTCTTTTTCACCTCAGCAATGCTCCTCACATTTATTGATATAATAATTAATGCCATAATGGCTGTGAGGGCAATTACCCGCTCCGTAACAATCATGTAAAGAAACCTTTCTCTTCCCCACTCCTCTCTTCTCCCTCACCTAGCTTAACGCTAGCACCCATCATTTCAATCATTTGCCTCACCGCTGGGACATACCAATTTAAAAAGACTGCTTTAGACATTCCACCACACATCTTCCCCCCTTGCCCGTGTGGCCAACATGCGCCAGACAGGCAAGCCAGGGAAGGGGTTTCCGTGTGGCAACCTTGCCTTAGAAGATATGTGATAGGTGAATGAAGGATTGACCAATGATAGGAGAGGAGGACAGAACAGGTGCACCTGGTAGGGAAGAATGTGGAAAGACTGGTTTGACTGGATAAAGGAAAGGAGAAGCACTAAACTAGTATTCGGGAGAGGGAGACCTCTGGTGGTGAACTAAGGTAGAAACAGGGGAGACCGTGACAATTATATTGATCAATTTGTATTATAACCATTTATACATACATTAATTTAATTTATTTATTTGTCAGATCTGTTTTTTATAGCATTCTGTATAAACACTACAATTCTATTAGTATTCATTGTAGCGTAAGGTACACTTATAAATTTCAATTAAAGAAGTGAATTTATAGTATCACCTTATCACGAATCCTGGAATCTTGTAGAACTCAATTTCTGTAATAATTGGACGCAGACACCAATTCCAAAGATATAAATTGTCAAATTTATTCAAAACAAAGACTAAATGTAGCACTACACTAATTATACAAAAGGTAAAAACTAATTAAAATTCAACTCTAGATCAACAAATCAAAGACAAATCACTTCCATGACCAAATCAAAGACCATGGGATCGCATATGATAACACAAATCGTTAAACAAAAAAGGTTATAAACACATTGACTACAATACCGGTTAGTAAGACGAAGGTGAGTCTCTCGTTAGTATTATTAGTCAGACATTAAATAACTACGCAGGTTAGTATTTATGTCAGGTAACTTCTCGTTATATATATATGTCTCATTTACGTTTAGGTGCCGAGAAAGATCCTATCATTACTTGTTACCAGAATTTCCCTTAACTGATTATTATTCAATGATTAAGGATAGGCAGGGCCACCAATAATCTAATGTCTATTAACTTGTGTCAATTTCAGACTAAACAGTTAAACAGGAATGAGAAGATATTTCTCGGCGTTGACAGATTTTATTTCTAAAATTATCAACAAAACAGTTTAATGCAACACACATTTATATTTAAGAAAACTAAATGATATTACACATTCTAGAGTTATGAATCACAGATTAACATTTCTAATTGATTTCTCAAATTTCATGAATCATGAACTCCAAACTGTTAAACTTATCTGAACTTCGTCGCAGAGAGGCCTCTCTGGCTTCGGGCTCAGATAACGGCACACGGCACGAGGTCCGTATGGTTTGGAACAAAGGCAGTCCGGTTCGGCTTTGTCCAAGAACTTCCACTCAGTCGATGCACCTGGAAGTTGGGGTTTCGCGAAAGTAGAGTCGTTTCCAAACAGATTTTCCACTGGTTTGAAGGCTCCAAGGTTGTGCACAAAATCTTCTTTGTAATCAGGGGTTCCACCGTAGTTACTTGAAGACGAAGTCTTTGAGGAAAGCAGGGCCCTGTTTGTTCCAAGGGTCAAGTTTCTTAAGACTCAAATAGCTATATTAATGACTGACACTTTCGTATACAGTCGACAATTGTCCAGCTGTAAAACTCCACTGATCAGGTGGGCACAGGCGGGCAGCGCAGTCTGTAAAGTTCTTTTATTTAATAAAGTCCTTTAAAAGAATTCTTCGTACGGCTCAATCTCCTTCTCCCAGTTTAACTCTTCTGTTGCCGGCAAAGACTTGGTTGGTTTCTGGTTCCGGTTCTGGCAACAGAGCTACAGGTTGAGCTGTGGCAGCGAGTTACTGGTTCAGATGAGAAAGAGCGAGAGAAAGACTGTCCGCTGTTCCTTATAGTCTGTCAGATCAATAGGTGATTGGTTCCTGAGTTCTTGAGATTGGATTTCGGTTTCAGCCCCCAGTGTCCTATTGGAGGGGGGCTTGATTTATGACTGATGTCAATCCATGCCATCTTTTGGAAATGCCGGTTGGCCCGGGTTCGTAGCTCTATGTCGGGATTTCGGCTCTCGTCCACTTCAAAGAGTTTTTATCACCTACAGGCCCCTTTCTCCAGGCATCTCATAGCAGAATTCCAAACTATTTGGCCCATTCTTGGTGCCATCCTCCCCAAAACTGTCACTTTGATGCAAACCAGTTCCAAGCTGATGAGCTAAGGAAATCTGATAACTTTGGGGGGGGAGAGGTCTTCTTTAGATCAGTGCTTCAGCTCAGAGCCCAACATGCTCTTCACAAAATACACCCAACATAACGCTACATCATTATTTAAGACTCTCTTAATCTTATTCTGTATTATGCAATACAAACGTACAAATAAACACATACTAATTTATATCCAAAGTAAATTCGGATACTAGTTTTGTTGGGCATGTTTTGGTGGCCTGCATTATCTCAAACTACCCTTATTTATCATTATTTATCTATTAATTTCCCAAAGTATCTTAAGGACTTTCACTAATACAGAAGACTTATTTTTTCATTTGTCTTCAGGCCATTTGGCTTAGACTAGATTGTATTTTGCCTTTTTTTTATTTTTATTTTTTTTTATTATTAATTAATGTTCTAAGTTTGTTAGTTTTAGTTTCATATTTCTTACCACTGTATATTACATATAGTTTCAAAGTCATATTGTTTAACTGATACAGTGTACTATGAGAGATAGACACTTAGCTTCTAGTGTTTCATTTACTCTTACAATCTTATTTTTTCTGTCTTTGGCCATAAGTCGGGCATCCTGTCTTCATTACACATGTAAAAATCCTGTCTTGTAGTACCACTGATCATTCCCACCGATTCTCAGGTACTGCTTATTCACTTCCAATCATAACAGCAACACAAAGACCAACAAGAAGAGTGATATACTCACAAACACAAAGATGTCCTGCTTCAGATGCCACACATCAGCACAGCGCAATATTTTAGTACAGCCCTCTAGTCCAGTATATTTTGAATACAATTAGTCAGCAGCTCTTGGTTACAGCACTAAAGCATTTGGAGTCTGTTCACCTAATTCTAACAGTCCTCTAGTCCATCATCCCTGGACTAGGATAACAGCGCTGTCAGTGCAGGATGGTGGATCCTCCACAGGACACAACTTTAGAAATGAAATGATCAAGAAATGATCAGTCTATAATTTTAATGGTAGGTGTATTTTAACAGTGAGAGACAGAATAACAGCAAACAAATCCAGAAAAACACATTTCAAAAAAGTTATACATTGATTTGCATGTTAATGAGGGAAATAAGTATTTGATCCCCTATCAATCGGCAAGATTTCTGGCTCCCAGGTGTCTTTTATACAGGTAATGAGCTGAGATTAGGAGCACTCTCTTAAAGGGAGTGCTCCTAATCGCAGCTTGTTACCTGTTATAAGACACCTGTCCACAGAAGGAATCAAACAATCAGATTCCAAACTCTCCACCATGGCCAAGACCAAAGAGCTGTCCAAGGATGTCAGGGACAAGATTGTAGACCTACACAAGGCTGGAATGGGCTACAAGACCAGCGCCAAGCAGCTTGGTGAGAAGGTGACAACAGTTGGTGCGATTATTCGCAAATGGAAGAAACACAAAATAACTGTCAGTCTCCCTCGGTCTGGGTTTCCATGCAAGATCTCACCTCGTGGAGTTTCAATGATCATGAGAACGGTGAGGAATCAGCCCAGAACTACACGGGAGGATCTTGTTAATGATCTCAAGGCAGCTGGGACCATAGTCACCAAGAAAACAATTGGTTACACACTATGCCGTGAAACACTGAAATCCTGCAGTGCCCGCAAGGCCCCCCTGTTCAAGAAAGCACATGTACAGGCCCGTCTGAAGTTTGCCAACATCTGAATGATTCAGAGGAGAACTAGGTGAAAGTGTTGTGGTCAGATGAGTCCAAAATCGAGCTCTTTGGCATCAACTCAACTCGCTGTGTTTGGAGGAGGAGGAATGACCCCAAGAACACCATCCCCACCGTCAAACATGGAGGTGGAAACATTATGCTTTGGGGGTGTTTTTCTGCTAAGGGGACAGGACAACTGCACCGCATCAAAGGGACGATGGATGGGGCCATGTACCGTCAAATCTTGGGTGAGAACCTCCTTCCCTCAGCCAGGGCATTGAAAATGGGTCGTGGATGGTATTCCAGCATGACAATAACCCAAAACACACAGCCAAGGCAACAAAGGAGTGGCTCAAGAAGAAGCACATTAAGGTCCTGGAGTGGCCTAGCCAGTCTCCAGACCTTAATCCCATAGAAAATCTGTGGAGGGAGCTGAAGGTTCGAGTTGCCAAACTTCAGCCTCGAAACCTTAATGACTTGGAGAGGATCTACAAAGAGGAGTGGGACAAAATCCCTCCTGAGATGTGTGCAAACCTGGTGGCCAACTACAAGAAACGTCTGACCTCTGTGATTGCCAACAAGGGTTTTGCCACCAAGTACTAAGTCGAAGGGGTCAAATACTTATTTCCCTCATTAACATGCAAATAAATGTATAACTTTTTTTAAATGCGTTTTTCTGGATTTTTTTGTTGTTATTCTCTCTCTCACTGTTAAAATACACCTACCATTAAAATTATAGACTGATCATTTCTTTGTCAGTGGGCAAACATACAAAATCAGCAGGGGATCAAATACTTTTTTCCCCCACTGTATGTCCCGGGGCAGTTCCGAGACACGAGAAGCAATAATTGATAAGGTATTCTTTCTAATTGGGGAAACAATATTTCTTCCAGACATGGAAGCACTGGTACCAAGGACACAGCATACACTATACTGATAAGAACATGTTATATAGTTTTGGTTCGTTACCTAAGGAATGTCGACGGCAGTAGAAATTATTTCTATCTATCACACATATAAGTCTGAGCAGAGAAATCCAAATAAGAACAAGGAAACCCTTATAAGAGCAAGTTTTAGCTAGTATCTTACTGGAAAGCAATTTTACCCCAACACTCTTGCTATCTGAAATTGGAAACTGCACTGGATGTTTATGCTTAGTATTTTATGTGGTATTTCTTGATGAATTTTGAAGAGTCCTGCAGGATACATATCTGTGGGCTCTTTCCTTCTGGTTGTCTGCAGTATCCCATTCTAGCCAGAGATTAGGAATTTGATGTATCTGACTATTATAGATAATATGTTGCCACAGAAGATTTGTCTGCTCAATACTGCATGAAACTACAATTGAAGAGAAATATTGTAGAAATCTGATATCATATATTCCTCTTTAGGAAATACTATTAGATAGAAAGAACAAGCAGGAACTAAAGACAGCTGCAGTACGGGCTTGGCAGAGCATCACCAGGGAAGAAACCCAGCATCTGTTGATGTCTATGGGTTCCAGACTTCAGGCAGTCAATGACTGCAAAGGATTTGCAAACAAGTATTGAAATTCACAATTTATTTCATGATTATGTTAGTTTGTCCAATTACTTTTGAGGCCATAAAATTGAGGGGACCACATATAAAAATGAGTGTAATTCCTACACCATTCACCCAGTTTTGATTTAACTACCCTCAAATCAAAGATGAATCCAGTGTGGTGGCATACAGAACCAAAACGATGATAATTGTCACTGTCCAAATATTTATGGACCTAACTGTATAGATCACTTGTTTCTGTAGAGACATTATATAATGAAATTAGAACATGAGATAGTTCAGAGTACTCATTATATAACATAACAAAATTACTGTTTTGTGGAGGCTTTGATAAAACAGATTGGAACTAGGGATGAGTCTACATAACAGCCAGTTATCGGCCAATAGTGGCAAAAATGAACACTTGGCCGATTCCTTTAAAATGGCAGATGTTTTGGACTGCTTTTATTGCATGTAAGTAAGCGTCCAATTTGCTCTACTCGTGTGACTTTAAACCAAAATGAATAACATGCACAAAATGTGACATGGAAATTGTGCCATGCTGCTTTGTTGATTTTGTGCACTTTGAATGTGTCTGGTTAGACGAAAATGTCTGCTGTTTCTCACATTTCAAAGTGTTGAATCAGTTGGGAATTTTTAATAAGAAAATTAACATGCAGTGCATCTTCAGTGGTGTTTCTCTTTAGTGTATGAGGAAAACTTTAATTGCCATTTTGTCATTGTTTGACCAAAATAAAAAAAAACTAAATCTGAAAGGAGGGGGTAGCAGGATGGTAGTCTTCATTGACAATTAAGTAAAATATTTGTCAGAAATCAAAAAGTTTCTGATTTAAACAACTAGCTTCAAAGGTCTTCTATCATTGTCCCTGCATTCATGGAAGGGGGTGGGATTGGGCACGCCAGCCAATTTATATGAGTCCAAAGTGGGTCCTATGCTCTGGCGTATGCAACAATCAAAAATTGTGCATCCTCACCCATTTGAAAAAACATAATATATACATGTTTTTTTATTTCAAGGAACATTTCCTGTTCACCATGAACTATCCGCAAGAAAAAACACATCATAGTGGTTTGGATTGGTGCGTCGGTGGCTTCTCCATTGTGGTATATGCATGACATTTGTGACCAATTTTTGAATATCCTGAACGAAAAACTTTCAATTAAAATTTAGAAGAAGAAACATTTTCATATGAGAGGAGCCCATCCGACCCATCATGCTCATTTGGTGTCCATTAATAACCAAGGGATCCAAGGATACTATCCAGTCTATTTTTAAATGTTTCCAAATTTTCAGCTTCAACCACATTGCTGGGGAGTTTGTTCCATATTGTGACAACTCTCTGTGTGAAGAAGTGTCTCCTGTTTTCCATCTTGAATGCACAATTTCCATTTGTGTCCCTGGGTGCGTGTGTCCCTGCTGATCTGGAAAAGCTCCTCTGGTTTGATGTGGTCGATGCCTTTCATGATTTCGAAGACTTGGATCAAGTCCCCACGTAGTCTCCTCTGTTCCAGGGTGAAAAGGTTCAGTTCCCTCAGTCTCTCAGTAGGACATTTCCTTCAGACCTGGAATAAGTCTGGTTGCTCTCCTCTGAATAGCCTCTAGAGCAGCAATATCCTTCTTGAAGTGTGGTGCCCAGAATTGCACACAGTATTCCAGATGAGGTCTAACAAGTGCATTGTACAGTCTTCACATTACTTACCTTGTTTTAAATTCTACACTTTTGACAATATACCCTAGCATTCTGTTTGCCTTTTTTCTCTCCTTCTCAGGGCACTGGAGTTCAGGTGGGTGCTGCTGAGGGCTCTCCTTTGTCTCCACCAATACTCACTGCATTTGCAGCCAAGCAGCAATTCCCAGCAAACCACCCTCAATCAAACAAAATTACAGAGATAATAGGTAAAATGATCTGCACTGATCTTGAGCCTTTCTCTGTGGTGGAGAGGAGAGGTTTCAAATCAATTGTTGCCTTTCTAGAGCCCAATTATAAGATCCCATTGAGGCACTATTTCAGTCGAACTGTAGTGCCTGAGCTGTATGAGGCAATGAGAGGGGTGTTGGTCCAGTCACTTCAGGCAGCTGAGGGAGGTGTCATCAACCTAACTACTGATCTCTGGACCAGCAAACAGAATGCTCATGCATATCTCTGTATTACTGGGCACAGGTGTGAACGTGTAAGGGAGTCTTCAGTACAGAGGAAAGCAGGGGTGCTAAATGTTAGTGTGCTGGACATTGAGAACACATCAGACAACATTCTGTGCTGCCTTAAGGAAAAGATAAGAGAGTGTGAAGAGCATGTTGGACAGCCAACATGGTGAAGGCCATGAGTCAATATGTACACATCTGTTGTGTGTCCCATTTGCTTCACTTGGTGGTGACCAAAGCACTGGTGCTGGACAGGATTGTGACATCCCTTCTCTCCAAGGCCAGGAGCATCTCTGGCTTTATTCATCTCTCAAGCAAAGCCAGCAACAGACAACATGAGCTGCAAACGCAGCTGGAACTCCCCCTGCACATGCTCATTTACATCCAATGAGGACACATGCACCATCAGGTGATGTGGAGGCCTACCTGGCAGATGGGGACATCAGCCTTACTGATGACCCAGTGAAATACTTGTCAGAGAAGCGTCAGTGCTGGCCAGAGGTGTAAAAAGTAGTTGGAAGTCATACTGAGTACTCCAGTAAAAGTAAAAAGTCTACCATTTAAACAGTACTTGAGTAAAAGTAAAAAAGTAGCTAATTTCAAGAGTACTCAAGTACCAAAAGTAAAAGTAAATTGTGATTTTAGTAATAAAGTGAATGTGCATGTGTTTGTGTGTGAGCCTTATGCAGAGGGCACGCAAGAGATTCATTTGATGATCCAATATTTTATTTTCCATAAATTATCAAGGTATTTTATTTTCATGGTTCCTCAATTTTATCTTGAAGAAAACCACGTCCAACAAAAATAAATGTTATTTAGACGCATACCTGGAAATTACTTTCATTTGTATTGAATTGTATTGTATTGTATTGAATAACAACACCTTTCGACACTACTGTGTCTTCATCTGGGCTATAAATACCTAATAATTGAGATTGTGGCTACAAAATCTATTTTTCATTATGTATATAAAATTTGATGTCCTTACGCATGCTGAAGAAACCCTCTTGAATTGACGAAAACGGCAGCACAGGAGTTGTGTTGCAAATGGTAAAGAAGTCTTTAATCAGGCCGGCCCGGAAGAAAACCACAGTGAACTCGTGTTCAAACAGCTTTCTTACAGATCTCTTCCGGGTTTGCATTTTTATACAGTTCTAAACAAAAGGTTAATAATGTCCAATCAGCAGAGGGCAGTGTCCCGGATGTGCATGTGAATTGGCTCAGCCATCTGCTTCTCTACTTCCTCTTCCACCTTTGGAGTGTAGGGTTACCGAGCACCGGGGGTGACGTCGCCGTTTCCTCTGCAAAGCATTCTGGGATGCGCAAAGGACTGTGGGGGAGAGAGTGGTTCGACGTGTTTTGCACGTGGAACCAGACAAAGAAAAGTCGATGTGCAGGGGGAGGGAAGAGTTCTTCCACGTGTTTTACACATGTAACCAGAAAAGTGGGTGTGCAGGGGGAGAGAGACAGACGGACAGAACTATACAACATCTTATATATTCCATTCAAGAAATATATATACATATTCATATACATTTGAATATTTATGCAAAGCTGATATGTCATTTATTGTATTTAAATTTGACAAGACCTCAGGTCTTTCACATGCCATCTTAAAATCTTTTTTATATAAAGTGTACTTTTTTCCCTCAATGTATATAGATAGATAGATAGATATGTGTGAGTGTATATATTAAGAACACAACGTATCAAACTATGAATCGTGTATTTTAAATGGCATGGAAGTGGATGTGTGAAATCTACACAAATACAAGTACAGTTGTCTGCATGGTGGTTTTCTAGTATTGTATCTTTGTTATGTATGTGTGGCAGACAAAGACATGTTCTTGTATTGGATCTTCATACTACTTCTCAATTCTGATTAAACATTCAACTTATTATTTTCCTTCAGTTATGAAGCAGTCATAATAGCAATCATAGCACTTATGTAGCTACAATATATGTGAATATTGCTTTTTTTTTCTTTTGCAAACCTGCTTTGCTAGCCATTATACAGCAACAGGGAATCTGACGCATATACAAAAAGATTACTGCTTATGTTAGAATATTAAATTAAACAGCAATGCAATTATGTTATATAGTAACACAAGAATGCCACATTTTAAGGTACGATATGAACTCTTAAGACTCGAGCATGTTTTTCATTCAGTACAGTTTTACAAGGGGGTACACTGACTTTGGAAAAAACAATAATTTTCTATGCACAATAGCGTGTATAAAGTAATGTATTATATATCCTAATGTTTTTTTTCTAATAATAAGATCAATCTAATTCTATAATAATGGTTTTAAAACAATCCTCTACTTACTTCCAGCACTGTTTCAATATATGTTTGATTAATTGATTTTTTTTTTATGTAAGGATTTTAATGTGCAGCTATTTTCAAACACATTTTGTGTTACATTCAAACTAAAATATCAGTTTCATTTCAACCTTTTTAACATTGCAAAATACAATGTAATACACAAAGTACATAACTCATCACCTACTGCTAACATCCCAAAATTGCGTAGTTAATGTAAAGTGTAACCAAAACAGATTGGATTGTTGGATCCAAAATAGTGTTCGCAACACTGACAAACACTCTGTGAAAGAAGGAACAGGACACAAATAACATACAACATAAAAGATACAACTGTAGACATGATGTGTGAACTCGGTCTTTTTGAATTTTAAAACTGTTCTGAAGAACATTCAAACTATATGGCGAGTAATGTCCAAAAATAAAGATTTGAGAAGTATTTTTTCTCTGTGAAGCAAAATGAACTGTTCATTAGAAATGGAGAACTAAATCCAACAAATTGACTAGTATGAATTGCAGCAACACATCAGGCAGGACAAATTGCAAGTGAATAAATACTAACATGTTCTTATGGTATGACATTATTTATTACACCCTGAAGAGCAAAGCTTAATTTTTTTTTTTACTTCCCTTTCTGTAGGTAGCTATGAGCCCCCCCTCACCAATGTATTCACAATGCAGTGGTTCTTGACCATGTTTGCCACTTGCCTACCCAACCACATTGTTCTGAAGATCTGGGACTCCGTGTTTTTTGAAGGTTCTGAGGTCCTTTTGAGAGTGGCACTGGCTATCTGGAACAAGCTTGGAGAGTAAGTGTTGTTTCATCATTAGCACTGTACATTTTCCAAACTTGATAAGTAAACTTAAATTTTATTTGTGTTTTCTTGCAGTATGTTAGCTTCATAAAGCAGGATTCTTAATATTTTTGATTTAATGTGACACATTTATCTCATTCAGGATTTGTGTTATTCATAGCTTCCCCATTTTGTCTTAATGAAAAAGTAGATGAACAAACTAGGTCCTTTCAATGTGATGGGATGCAAATGTTTTTAATTTATATTTATTTATTAGGCCTTAAGCTTTTTCAGTCCGTAACAGGCATATTTAACAGCCTGTGTTATTCCCTGTCATACTAAATAATGAGTGAAAAAAGACACAAGCTGTTGTTTTTATTTTCCAAATGACAGGTTAGTTTAGTAGCATTATGAAACAAATAATAACAAATCAATAAATATCTATTCCAAAACATGTCCATAAAAGCACATTGCAAAGTGCATCAAATTACACTTTTCAGTGCAATCGCCTTAACTATAATAATAATAATTAATGCATTTTCTGCATATTCTCTGTGAATGCACTGGCACATGAAAACACTCCTAATCACTCCTACACTGAGACATTAAACTGCATGAATTTCAATAAAAACTGGAAAAATGGTGGTGTGTGTGACCAGTAGTGTGTGTATATGTGTATATTGTTACAAACTGCCGGACACTGAAACAGCGATCAGGCAAACAGGCCATCAGGGGAAAGTCCAAAGTCATGGTCGGGAGGTAAAGCAGGTGGTCAAGGAATCGACGATATTTCGAGGCACAAGGAGACTGCATGGAATTGTAGCTAACACTGACAAAACTTTGAGAAGACTTAGAGTTAGTGAAGGGTTTATATGAGCAGCAGAAAACCAAGTTGGGAGGTGCAGGGCGAATGGGAGCAGAGGGTGATTGAACAAGTGCACATGGTTTTCAGGAATGTTGATTGAATGAAGGGAGCTGGCAACTGCAGGTGGTAAGCGACTGGATTGATCTGGCGCAGAATCCGGAGAGGACCGATGTATCGGGGACTGAGCTTCTTAGAAGGGAGCTTCATTTTCATGGGCCGGGTGGATAGCCAAACCTCCTGTCCCGGCAGATATTGTGGTGCTGGACGGCGGTGATGGTCTGCTTTGGTCTTCTGATCAGAGGCAATTCAGAGGAATAAGCCTGCAGTTCTTGGAGAACCGATCTATGGCTTCCAGGATGGTGGTGTAGCCCTGTGATTTGGGGAGATCGGTGACAAAATCTACAGCTATGTGGGACCACGGACGTTGAGGGACAGGAAGTGGCTGAAGCAGACCGGCGGGGAGGTGTCTAGAAGTTGCAGGTGGAGCAGGCACCAACGAACGTATATATTGTCGGCTGAGTCCCAAACTGGTCTGGGGCACGTACTGTGACGCCCCTGACGCAGCCTGACACAACGAGTCTGCATTCTGAAATTGTAACTACAGTAATGGCAGCCACTCTCAATGCGAGAGATGAGGTAGAAACTTTTCCAAAGAAGGAATATGTGTGTTTACCTTGGTGGAGAGAGTTTGGAATCTGATTGATTGATTGCTTCTGTCGACAGGTGTCTTTTATACAGGTAACGAACTGAGATTAGGAGCACTCTCTTAAAGGGAGTGCTCCTAATCTCAGCTCGTTACCTGTATAAAAGACACCTGGGAGCCAGAAATCTTGCTGATTGATAGGGGGTCAAATACTTATTTCCCTCATTAACATGCAAATCAATGTATAACTTTTTTGAAATGCATTTTTCTGGATTTTTTGGTTGTTATTCTCTCACTGTTAAAATACACCTACCATTAAAATTATAGACTGATAATTTCTTTGTCAGTGGGCAAACATACAAAATCAGCAGGGGATCAAATACTTTTTTCCCTTACTGTACATATTCATCAAACTTAATATTACAATTACTGAAGACACCATTTTGCATACAGTACTAGTGATGCAATAAAGGCACACTGTTTGGAATGAATGAGAATTGTGCATTCTTATTACGATCAGCTATTTAACTACCTCCATTACCTATAACATAATTTGGAGAAATACACTTTTTCTTTCAAGTGTGCTGCACAAACCATCCACTTATTTATAATTTGTTGTATGTCACTTGTTTGCTGCAAGAATGGCAAGGTGAGTAAGGCTGTAGAACAATGCTACATTATGCATTTTGCATAATATAGTTAATATAGTTTTGTCGTGCAATACACTTATTGTATTTATAATTTGTTTTATGTCACTTGTTTCTTTAATACTGTTTTTATTTTGTGTTTTTTTGTTTGTTTCTAAAATAAAGAAATTCTCAAAGACATAAAGCTATGCAGTTTCTGTGTGAGTGTATGACACATTGAACACATTGGTCGGTGGTGGATTTGGCTGTGATGCAAGGGGCACACTAGCTAAAATCTTGCCTAGGGCACCAAATTGGTCAGGGCTGGCTCTGCTTAGAGGGAAGGGTCACTGCAAATCATTATATAGTTATACAATGTTATACCTTTTTCCTGTTGTAGCATTATGATGGGTGTATTTTGATAAGAGCATTTTAGCTCTGAGCTGAAGCACTGATCCAAAGAAGACCTCTCCCCCCAAAGTTATCACATTTCCTTAAAGCGTGGGACTGGTTTACATCAAAGTGACAGTCTGGGAGGATGGCACCGAGAATAGGCCAAATAGTTTGGAATCCTGCTGTGAGATGTCTGGGGAAGGGGGCCTGTAGGTATTAAAAACTCTTTGAAATGGATGAGAGCCGAAATCCCGACACAGAGCTACAAACCCGGGCCAACCGGCATTTCCAAAAGATGGCATGGATTGACATCAGTCATAAATCAACCCCCCCTCCAATAGGACACTGGGGGCTGAAACCGAAATCCAATCTCAAAAACTCAAGAACCAATCACCTATTGATCTGACAGGCGTATAAAGGACAGCGCACGGTCTCTCTCTCTCTCACCTGAACCAGAAACTCGCTGCCACAGCTCAACCTGTAGCTCTGTTGCCCGAACCGGAACCAGAAACCAACCAAGTCTTTGCCGGCAACAGAAGAGTTAAACTGGGAGAAGGAGATTGAGCCGTACAAAGAATTCTTTTAAAGGACTTTATTAAATAAAGAACTTTACAGACTGCGGAAAATCTGTTTGGAAAAGACTCTGTTTCGCGAAACCCCAACTTCCAGGTGCATCGACTGAGTGGAAGTTCTTGGACAAAGCCGAACCAGACTGCCTTTGTTCCAAACCACACGGACCTCGTGCCGTGTGCTGTTATCTGAGGCCGAAGCCAGAGAGGCCTCTCTGCGACGAAGTTCAGATAAGTTTAACAGTTTATCATTCATGACATTTGAGAAATCAATTCGAAATGTTAATCTGTGATTCATAACTCTAGAATGTGTAATATCATTTAGTTTTGCTTAAATATAAATGAGTGTTGCATTAAACTGTTTTGTTGATAATTTTAGAAATAAAATCTGTCAACGCCGAGAAATATCTTCTCATTCCTGTTTAACTGTTTAGTCTGAAATTGACACATGTTAATAGACAACAGATTATAGGTGGCCCTGCCTATCCTTAATCATTGAATAATAATCAGTTAAGGGAAATTGTGGTAACAAGTAATGATAGGATCTTTCTCGGCACCTAAACGTAAATGAGACTGATATATATATATAACAAGAAGTTACCTGACATAAATACTAACCTGCGTAGTTATTTAATGTCCGACTAACAATACTAATGAGAGACTCACCTTCATCTTACTAACCCGTATTGTAGTCAATGTGTTTATAACCTTTTTTGTTTAACGATTTGTGTGATATCATATGCGATCCCATGGTCTTTGATTTGGTCACGGAAGTGATTTGTCTTTGATTTGTTGATCTAGAGTTGAATTTTAATTAGTTTTTCCCTTTTGTATAATTAGTGTAGTGCTACATTTAGTCTTTGAATAAATTTGACAATTTATATCTTTGGAATTGGTGTCTGCGTCCAATTATTACAGAAATTGAGTTCTACAAGATTCCAGGATTCGTGATAAGGTGATACTATAAATTCACTTCTTTAATTGAAATTTATAAGTGTACCTTACGCTACACTGTGGTGAAACATTTCAATCCTGATGGGAGTGGTCTCTTCCAAGATGACAATGTCACTGAATTGTTTGATGAGTATGAAAATAATGTGAAACATATGCTATGGCCTTCGCAGTCACCAGATCTCAACCCAATTGAACACCTATAGGCCGACGCTTTCAGATCCACCACCATCATCAAAACACCAAATGAGGGAATATACAGACATGCTCAAATTTGTTGGTACCCTTATAGCTCATTGAAATATTGCTTCATTCCTATGGAAAAGTGATGAAATTAAAAGCTATTGCATCATGTATACTTGCATGCCTTTGGTATGTCATAGAATAAAGCAAAGAGGCTGTGAAAAGAGATGAATTATTGCTCATTCTACAAAGATATTCTAAAATGGCCTGGACACATTTGTTGGTACCCCTTAGAAAAGATAATAAATAATTGGATTATAGTGATATTCCAAACAAATGAGTTTCTTTAATTAGTATCACACATCTCCAATCTTGTAATAAGTAATTCAGCCTTTTTAAATGGAGGAAAGTAGTCACTGTACCATTTGGTATCAGTTTCTGCTCGCACCATCCATCACTTTTTGAATGTGGCCTCCATGGAAGACCCAGGAGGACTTCACTTTTGAAAGAAAAACATAAAAAAGCCAGACTGGAATTTGCTAAAATGCATATTGACAAGCCACAATCCTTCTGGGAGAATGTCCTCTGGACACATGAGTCATAACTGGAGCTTTTTGGCAAGTCATATCAGCGCTATGTTCGCAGACAAAAAAAAAAAAAAAAAAAGAGCTTTCAAATAACACCATACCTATAGTGAAACATGGAGGAGGCTCTGTTATGTTTTGGAGCTGCTTTGCTGTGTCTGGCAAAGGGTGCCTTGAATCTGGAGGGCACAATTAAATCTCAAGACTATTAAGGCGTTCTTTAGTGAAACGTACTGCCCAGTGTCAGAAAGCTCTGTCTCAGTCGCAGGTCATGGGTCCTTCAACAGGATAATGCAACTGCAACTGTAGATGATGAGAAAGCATATTATATGATATGTTCCATAGGGATCAGTATTAGGGCCTGTGCTTTTCCTAAACTATATTAATGATCTGGACTCTGGGATAGTTAGCAAACTTGTCAAATTTGCAGATGATACTAAAATAGGTGGCTCAACAGATACAATCTTGACAGCACAGGTTATTCAAAGGGACTTGGATAATATTCAGTTGTGGGCTGACACCTGGCAATTTTTGTACAATTGTTTACAATTTGTTTTTATACAATACATCAAGTGTATGAATATACATGGAGGTGATTATATTATACCACAGCTAGGAAATAAAATAAAAATATCCCTAACATGTTAACAGAATTATATGTTTTTAACTAAACAATTACATATAATTAACTTTAATATTTCTCCCATAAAATCAGAAATGTATTATATTGTGTTGTTATTGAAATAACAAAAATATAATATAGAATTTCCCCCAACTTGGTACATAATGTTACATTCAGGCAGTGACATAGTGTAGTGTTGTCAGCCACATCTGACATTTTAATGTATCAATTAACCTCACCTCCCGAATAATGATGAACCAAAGCTTGTGTTTCTTGATAATTATTTTTCAATAAATAACTATTTAGTTGACCTTTAACTAGTATATTAAAACACCACCACTACTGTCTTGTTTTCTTTCAGGCGGATAGAGAGTTGTCAAAGTGCTGATGAATTCTACAGTACTATGGGATGTTTGACCCAGGAGATGCTGGAACACAACCTGATCGACTCCAATGACCTGATGCAGGTTGGTAAAGGACAGGGCTTTCCATTTCACCAAGTTATCCCGAAGCTCTAATTCCCAAGCCCAATGCTTGAATGTAGTTTTCTGTAGATAAATGCTTCTGGGGAAATGAAAACCACCATCAAATACACTTAGTACTTTATGAACTAGTACACAGAGTACCTTATCACCTATTTTAAAATGTGTTCAACGGATGTTGATTAATCGAATGTTTTGGTGACCATACTATTGTGTGCGTTTTTTTGTTTGTTTTGTTTGTTTTAAGCATTTGGTCAATTTAATAGAATCTCAAATGTCTACTAGCAACAGTTGTATAATAACAAGTGTATTTTCTATAAGTTGATTTATTAATTAGTCAATTACTGCAACGATATACCAGAATATATCAAGAGTCAATTTGTATGAAGAATAATAATGGGACCAGTTACTGAAAATTATAAAACATTTATATTATTCTTCTTACACAGTGCTCTCCAGATTAATACCCCTTAATAAATTAGGAAAAAAAAAAAAATATATATATATATATATATATATATATATATATATATATATATATATAATCGATCAGCCATAACATTATGACCACTGACAGGTGAAGTGAATAACACTGATAATCTCATTATCATGGGATATATTAGGCAGCAAGTGAACACTTTGTCCTCAAAGTTGATGTGTTAGAAGCAGGAAAAATGGGCAAGCATAAGGATCTGAGTGACAAGGGCTAAATTGTGATGGCTAGACGCCTGGGTCAGAGCATCTCGCAGCTCTTGTGGGGTGTTCCCGGTCTGCAGTGGTCAGTACCTAAAGTGGTCCAAGGTAGAAAAAATGGTGAACCGGCCATAGGCAGCTAAGGCTCATTGATGCACATGGGGAGCGAAGGCTGGCCCATGTGGTCCGATCCAACAGACGAGTTACTGTAGCTCAGATTGCTGAAAAAGTTCATGCTGATTCTGATAGAAAGGTGTCCGAAAACACAGTGCATCGCAATTTGTTGCGTATGGGGCTGCGTAGCCGCAGACCAGTCAGGGTGCCCATGCTGACCCCTGTCCACTGCCAAAAGTGCCTAGAATGGGCATGTGAGCAACAGAATTGGACCACAGAGCAATGGAAGAAGGTGGTCTGGTCTGATGGAATCACGAGTTCAAGGTGTTGACTTGGCCTCCAAATTCCCCAGATCTCAATCCAATCGAGCATCTGTGGGATGTGCTGGACAAACAAGTCCGATCCATGGAGGCCCCACCTTGCAACTTACAGGACTTAAAGGATCTGCTGCTAACGTCTTGGTGGCAGATACCACAGCACACCTTCAGAGGTCTAGTGGAGTTCATGCCTCGATGGGTCTGGGCTGTTTTGGCAGCAAAAAGGGGACCTACACAATATTAGGCAGGTGGTCATAATGTTATGGCTGATCGGTGTATATATACTGTAATGTTATTGCTGTGCTAATGTTATGCTAGTATATACAGTTTTCTGGTGAAAATAATGTTCTGTGGCTCTACAATAAGTTCATACAATACGTTACAAATGCTCATGTGGAGAACGTATGATAGGGCGAATTGTTATAGGGGGCCAGTTGTGACCAATTGTTGCGGGGCGAATTGCAATTATACAAGGAGAGTGATATCTATGGATTTATATTTCTTAATATAGGTATATTAACTAGTATATTATTATAAAGTAATAAAGAGCCTAATATTAAATAGTGATATTATTATGCACTGTTAATAAACATTAAATCAAGGAGAACAATTGTAAAGAATGGGGGAAATAATACAGAAGAGAATCCACCTCAGAATTGAAAAGTTCTGTTAAAAAAAAAAAAAAAAAAACATTTTAGTTTTTATTTTGTCTATAACTTTCATCATGTGCACCCTGCATTCTAAAGTAATTTTAAGCACTCATATATTTAATATCTAGAAAAAGTATTTGACTAAATGCTGTTTTTTTATATAGTAAATGGAATTTGGTTTATGAAAATGGCAGGGAAAACATTCAAGAAACAAGAGTGTCGGAAGGTTTCCATTTGTGTGCATAATGTATCCTTCATTGCATCCATTTACATTTCATCTACTTACTTTGCAGACTGTTTATTCCATGGCTGTCTTTCCATTCCCTCAACTGTCAGAACTAAGAGAGAAGTACACCTACAACATCACCCCCTTTCCTGCTCCTGTCCGGTCCAGTTCAGGGTGAGTTTATGATAAGTATCAAGCCTTATCTATTGGTTATTCATGGAAGGATAGTTTCAAATCACATACTTGGCCTTGAATCTCACACCCTTTCAATAAAATAATTTAAAAAACAGCTCCAGTCTGTGGAATTTTCATCCTTCTAGATTTACTGCTTCATGAATTCTTCCATTTACAATAAAAGGCCCCCTGTGATCAATTTTCTTGACATGACAATAATTTTTCCGGCATAGGTAATGACATCAATAACTATGTAAACTGGGATACAATAAGTTAATAAGTTAAGTTATAACAGTAACTTTTTCATAGGCAGCAAGATTTTCACCTTTCCATGGCTGCAAAATCTTATCGAGTTTTATTCATTTTTTACTGTAATTCACTTTATAGTATGTCCACTGGGCTATCAGTATTTTTTTTTTTTTTTTTTGGCAAACTACAAGGTAATGTAAAGTTTGTATCTGTAAGTGACCCTATATGTAACATAGTGCATTTATCATAATTTGGCTTTAGTCCAGAAAAGACATTTATGTTGTTGCTTGGTTTGTATAAGAACCACACACCACAATGCTGTAGAGGACAATGCACTGATGTTTACAGCATTGTGGTGTGTGGTTCTTATACAAACCAAGCAACAACATACATGTGTATGTAGAGGACAATGCACTGATGTTTACAGCATTGAGCTTAGGAGCCACTGTGGTGTGGATATTTATTCCCTGAGGTCTCTGGTACGTTACACTTCAACATGCATATTCTCTAATGCCCTTGAAACTCTGGTGCAGATACCCTTTTCATGCTTATATGTGCACAGACATTCTGCAGGTACTTGGCACACTGAGCTCCTTTTCTCCTTCTGATATATGTTATCAAAAGCATACTACATTGGCATTGAGCAGCGCTGTCCACATGCCTTGCTTCCATTACTGCTTCTCATGCACAATTATATTCTGTACTACAGGTCTGCTCTTATCTAGGGACCAGGGGCACAGAGAGCTCTGACAATGGGAGATGTTCTACTAAAAAAAGTCAAACTCCTAGTAGGCAAATCCCGATATGTTAGTACCTAAAAACAGGAGTATAAGGAACAAGATGTTAAACCTTTAGCCACATTCTGGTGTGTGACTATGATGTTGTAGGAGTGACAGAAACATGGCTTATTGAAAATGATGGTGATGAATACAAGCTGACAGGATACACACAGTTTAGAAGAGAGGCAGAAGAGAGGTGGGGTAGCATTATATATCGGAAACGACATTGAGGCAGAAGAACTCAAATTAGATCCTGCTAAACAGGATCTTTGTGGGTTAACCTTTTGAAGAAAAAATCTGGAGGATTCAGAGCCGGTTCTAGACATTTGGAGGCCCTAGACTTGATAGGTGGACAGGTGTGGCCAATGGGGGTTGGGGTTCCCCATCCGGGATTCGAGACACGAACCTCCAGCACTCCAACGTAGTACAGTGTTAAACCCCCTACACCAACAGACTGGGCTTCTTACCACAGGAGGATTAACACTACTACTACTTTTGGCGAGGGGTTAGGTCACTTCATAACAATCTCATTATGACACGAATGAGCCCCGTTACACTTGCATATTGGGATGTTACGGTTATGGAGGCCCTGCCTCCAAGCCCAAGGCCGTAGGCAATTGCCTACTCTGCCTATAGGTAACACCGGCCCTGGGAGGATTAGTGGTAGGAGTGTGTTGCAGACCACATAATTCAGATAGATGTTGCACTGTACAATGTAATCAGGACTGCATGTAGCAAGCATGTGGCTGTTATAATGGGGGAGAAACCCCCAAAATTGCTATAAGCGTCCCTCAGAAAAATCCATCGTTTACCATTTACCTTGACTACGCTGCTCCGCTTTATTTCTTTATGGTGAGGAATAAATAATAATAATAATAACTTCACGTTACCCTGTTGCATTCCCCGCACAGGTTAGACCCCAACTAGTCTCCCAAAAAGCCACCATATGAAACCAGTCATTCAGTCGTAAGAAGTTCAGTCATATTTATTTTCACAAATTAGGAAAAAAAAGGAATACAGGAAGCTATCAAAGAAACTATTTTTTTCTAAAACTAATACTAATAAAACTAGCTTGAAAAATCCCCAAATCCATACAAAACTAAATCCCTATTCTCATGAGAAACATAAGAAAGTTTACAAACAAATTTTCAGCTTCTACCACATCGTTGGAGAGTTTGTTCCAGATTGTGACAACTCTCTCTGTGAAGAAGTGTTTTCTGTTTTCCATCTTTAATGCCTTGAAGCCCAATTTCCATTTATGTCCCTGGGTGCATGTGTACCTGCTGATCTGGAAAAGCTCCTCTGGTTTGATGTGGTCCCAGAGTCCAGATCATTAATATAGATTAGAAAAAGCAAAGGCCCTAGTACTGATCCCTGTGGAACTCCACTAACAACCTCACTCCAGTTAGAAGCAACTCCTCTAATCGACACTCTGTGTTTCCTATACATTAACCAGTTCATAATCCATCTACTTACATTACCCTGAATGCCTACAGCTTCCAATTTGAGGATCAGTCTTTGGTGTGGAACCTTATCAAAAGCTTTTTGAAAATCTAAGTTTATCATTTTATTTGCTTTCACATGATCTACAGCTGCAGTTTCATGTTCAAAAAATTTGAATAAATTAGTAGGACATGATCAGCCTCGTCCAAACCCATGTTATCTATCTCCCAAGAATATGGTTTTCATTAAGATGCTCCTCTATTTTCTGTCTAATCATTTATTCCAAAATTTTACAGGTGATGCAGGTGAGACTGATTGGTCTGTAATTTCCTGGCTCAGTTTTGTCCCCTTTCTTGTGGGTTGGTATGACATTTGCCATCTTCCAGTCAGTAGGCACATCCCCTGGCAAATGAGTATTTCACAGAGGTTTTTACAGAAGGAAAAACAGATAACATACCACAGGTTAAAAATCAGTCCAGTCAAACTCTAAGAGATATTATGATAAATAAAGAGGAGGTACTAAAAGCACTAGCAGAAAATCACCTGGGCCAGATGGTATATTTCCGACAGTACGTGAAGCACTGAGGGATATTATTTATAGGCTGCAACTAAAATGTTACAATTCACACTTAGAACAGGGAATGTTGCAACAGATTGGAAAACTGCAAAAGTCATGCCTATCCACAAGAATGGGGACAAATCTGAGCCAGGAAATTACAGACCTATCAGTCTCACCTGCTTTACATGTAACATTTTTGACAGAAAGTAGAGGAGCATCTTAGATGTGTTTAGATGAGGCAAATCATGTTTTACTAATTTATTAGAGTTTTTTGAACTTTTGAACGTATATCACGTGAAAACATATGATGTGATATGCTTAGATTTTCAGAAAGCTTTTGACAAGGTTCCGCACCAAAGACTGATCCTCAAATTGGAAGCTGCAGGTATTCAGGGTCATGAAAGTAGATGGATTTTGAACTGGTTTATGTATAGGAAGAGAAGAGTTGCTTCTACTGGTATTACATGCAGGTGTAATGAAATGACATATATGAAATTATAGTGAACTTGAAGTGGTCAAAAATGACCACTATAATTACACACTGGAGGAAGTAATGCATGAGAACGACCTAGGAGTTTATGTGGACTCCTCGCTTTCTCCATCCAAGCAATGTGGGGAAGCAATAAAAAAAGGCAAACAGAATGTTAGGGTATATTGTCAAAAGTGTAGAATTTAAAACAAGGGAAGTAATGTTAAGACTATATAGTGCACTAGTTAGACCTCATTTGGAAAACTGTGTACAGTTCTGGGCACAACACTTCAAGAAAGATATCGCTGTTCAGAGGAGAGCAACCAGACTTATTCCAGGTTTGAAGGGAATCCTACTCGGAGAGACTGAGGGAACTGAACCTTTTCACCCTGGAACAGCGAAGACTACATGGGACTTAATTCAAGTCTTCAAAATCATGAAAGGCATTGACCATATCAAACCAGAGGAGCTTTTCCAGATCTGTAGTGACACATGGACCCAGGGACATAAATGGAAATTGGGCTCCATGGCATTCAAGACTGAAAATAGGAGATACTTCTTCACACAGAAAGTTGTTACAATCTGGAACTCTCCAGCGATGTGGTAGAAGCTGAAAATTTGGGAACATTTAAAAATAGATTAGATAGGGTCCTTGGATCACTTAGTTACTAATGGAAAACAAATGAGCATGATGGGTCGAAAGGCGTCCTCTCATGTAAACTTTATGTTCTTATATTGATAATTATTTATTGTGATTATGAACGTGAAATATAAAATAGCATTTTCATTCCATGTAGCACCTTAACGGCATAGTAATGAAGGAATAAGGGGAAATGCTTTTCATTTCATGTCAAATTATAATCAAATAAAGGTTGGGTTAGCTTAGCATATTCATATAGTTGTATTTTTGCTTCTGTTTGTTTGTTTTCTGTTTAGTTTTTTTTAGTTTTTTTTTATGTCACAGTGAGCTGTTTTCTCATCTAAACTGTCGTAAAATGCAGGTACAATTGTAAAATTCCCTACAATTGGATCCTACCTAACTTCTACCTGCTACTCTAAGGGAGGAGTACATTTACTCCCAAACTAGCTTTTCATGTGATTCCTAGTAGTTATTCTGATATGTTTTATGAATACGGGCACTGATGTCAGTGTTAGACTTTCATGCAGTGTGTGAGAGCATGGAAAGACAGTTTGAGTCACTGAGGCTGCCCGTGTCAAAGTGGAGTGAGAAGACAGCTCACGAACACCAAACAGATTGAGTAACCTGGGTGTTATCAGCATTGAGGCTAGAAGAGCCAAGGCACTTGACATGGACATGTTTATCAAACCTTTTGCCACCCAGCACAAAAACAGGTGTATTCAGCTGTTTTAAATGTACAGTTTGATATTTTGTTTTTGGGCCATACACCACAAATGAGCAATACTCATGTCTGTTTTGTCTTTTTGCACAGTGCTGCTGGGGTTTGGGTTATTGTGTGTGTATATGTATGTGTTATATATATATATATATATATATATATATATATATATATATATAGTTTTTTTTTAATTTGAATTATTATTTATAATTTGTTTGCAATTTCTCTATTTACCGTTTGTGAATAAACTAAGTTATACTAATCATTTGACAGTGCCAATATTTATTTTGGAATTGAATTATGATTTATTTGAAGAGAGAAATGTACTAAACCTAAGCTGAATCATTTAAGATGTTGAACCACTATAAATATATTAACAAAATCCACCTTGCATCGATTAAGGATGGCCCCCCTAAATTGGGTTTGTGCCCCTTCTTGGCCACCCCATTCTAAGTGTTCAGGACACGCCACTGTGTAAACTTAATAGTGTTCCTCCAACTATTAATGTACTGCAAATAAATATGCAGAACCCTTCCAAACCACAAAAACATAATTGTATCATTTATAGAAAACAAGATTCTTAGAGAAAGTGTTATTCCAAATATACGGATGATCACAATGCAATTCCAGTTATTTGCCAATAGTATTGATCTTGAAACAGAAAATATTTTTTTGTAAGAACAAGCTCAACAAAAATATGTATTAGTTCGGTGGGAGGATGCACATCAGAGCATCCTCTTATTCTTATTTTCTCACAATATTTTATAAATAAGAATAATTAAAAACAGATTTTGGGTAAATGCTATATGAACTGTGTTGTTGCAGAAAGCTGGGTAAAGGGCAGGACAGTGATGAAGAGGTTGACATAGATGAAGAAGACTCTGTACTCAACACTATGGGGTGCCTCGGGCCCTTAAGTGGATTTTTAGCACCAGAACTGCAGAGATACCAGAAGCATCTGAAAGGTAAGGCTGTTAAAAAAAAAAAAAAAAAAAAGCTGTATGGTGTAAAACTGAAAGCACGCTACATGTAAACAAGAAACAATGATTTAATCAGTCTTCTACAAAGGGATTCCTGGTGATTTTAAAACTTTTATGGTAACTTAATAATTTAATATTTATCAAAATAAAAATATTTAGGGAAGGGGTGGATTATTCTTATTAACATAGTTGATTACATTAAGCACCGCTTAAAAAAGCTTGTGGAAACTAGTAAGAACAGTCATTTGGACTGCTACATTTCTAATGTCAGTATTATATGAAAAACGGGTTATTGGATTAATCATTACAGATGATACACCATATAAAAATTATATCTTTTCCATAGAATGCTTAAATATCTATTTTAAAAATGACACGGCATAATGTACTGTGAATGTATTACATTAAAATATATTTATAAGTAACTTAAGTAGCACAATCCATGGAGGGGAAATGTACACACAAGTCTTTCTCACAGGGCACATTAACAGATGTTTTGTTGTTATTGCATTTAGCTACTTGTATTGTTTTTATCTTTAAGTTTTGTGATCTATACACAATCCAGTCAGAAATCCCTTTACACTGTAAGACAGGGTTCTTACACACCTTGAATATTCTTGAATGTCCTATGGATTTTGAAATTCCTTTTCATGTCCTTGAATATAATTGATTTTAGTGAAAATGGGTATCAAACTAAATATTTCAACAATATGATTTTGCATATACACTCACCTAAAGGATTATTAGGAACACCATACTAATACTGTGTTTGACCCCCTTTCGCCTTCAGAACTGCCTTAATTCTACGTGGCATTGATTCAACAAGGTGCTGAAAGCATTCTTTAGAAATGTTGGCCCATATTGATAGGATAGCATCTTGCAGTTGATGGAGATTTGTGGGATGCACATCCAGGGCACGAAGCTCCCGTTCCACCACATCCCAAAGATGCTCTATTGGGTTGAGATCTGGTGACTGTGGGGGCCAGTTTAGTACAGTGAACTCATTGTCATGTTCAAGAAACCAATTTGAAATGATTCGACCTTTGTGACATGGTGCATTATCCTGCTGGAAGTAGCCATCAGAGGATGGGTACATGGTGGTCATAAAGGGATGGACATGGTCAGAAACAATGCTCAGGTAGGCCGTGGCATTTAAACGATGCCCAATTGGCACTAAGGGGCCTTAAGTGTGCCAAGAAAACATCCCCCACACCATTACACCACCACCACCAGCCTGCACAGTGGTAACAAGGCATGATGGATCCATGTTCTCATTCTGTTTACGCCAAATTCTGACTCTACCATCTGAATGTCTCAACAGAAATCGAGACTCATCAGACCAGGCAACATTTTTCCAGTCTTCAACTGTCCAATTTTGGTGAGCTTGTGCAAATTGTAGCCTCTTTTTCCTATTTGTAGTGGAGATGAGTGGTACCCGGTGGTGTCTTCTGCTGTTGTAGCCCATCCGCCTCAAGGTTGTACGTGTTGTGGCTTCACAAATGCTTTGCTGCATACCTCGGTTGTAACGAGTGGTTATTTCAGTCAAAGTTGCTCTTCTATCAGCTTGAATCAGTCGGCCCATTCTCCTCTGACCTCTAGCATCAACAAGGCATTTTCGCCCACAGGACTGCCGCATACTGGATGTTTTTCCCTTTTCACACCATTCTTTGTAAACCCTAGAAATGGTTGTGCGTGAAAATCCCAGTAACTGAGCAGATTGTGAAATACTCAGACCGGCCCGTCTGGCACCAACAACCATGCCACGCTCAAAATTGCTTAAATCACCTTTCTTTCCCATTCAGACATTCAGTTTGGAGTTCAGGAGATTGTCTTGACCAGGACCACACCCCTAAATGCACTGAAGCAACTGCCATGTGATTGGTTGGTTAGATAATTGCATTAATGAGAAATTGAACAGGTGTTCCTAATAATCCTTTAGGTGAGTGTATATTGTACATAATCGTCGAAAAAAGTTTTTAGTGGGCAGCGAGTGAACATATTGTCTTTGCATGTCAGTTGTCTCCCTTTACAACATCCTGCCTAACATTGCATGTAGCGCCATATGAAATCCCTTCTATTATTAAATTTTTTTGGAAAATATGTTTAATTAGATATTACTTTTTCGACATTCAAGCACCCACATTTATTAATATAGATGTGGGAAACCCTGAAACATGAAGGCATGAGCAGATGGATCTCGTTTCCCCACAAAACAGGATTTAAAATGCCCCGTTTAAAGCACAAAACCCTCGTATTTTTTTAAGAATCTAACTGTATATCCATGAACTACATTATAATACCATTCTTATATAAATATATATATGCTAATGTATTTTTTTGCGCTATAAAATAAGAAAATTGCACATGGAACACGCTGCACCTAGTGGAACACAAATGATCCCATAAATAGGGCCATTTATTAAAGTTAAAATGTAAACGTAAAGGAAAGGATTTTCTCAGATCAAGAGATCATCCTGTAATTTGTAGGGCTCACTTTTTTTGTAGAAGTTGCAATGTGCTTTACCAAGAAATGGAGATTAAAAACTGTACCCACAGTCTGTACAAAATAAACAGAAAAAAATCAGAAATTGAAAGGGAAAGACAGCATCCTTGGATTGTGCACCGCTGTGCTCCTCGGCAGCTGGTGGTAAAGAGGGCAAGAAGCAGCCACACACAAGCAACACAGTTCATAATCTGGATATCGAAAAAAAAAAAAAAAAAAAAAATCATAGTTTGTATTTCTAACAAATTATTAATTAATTCTGCTTAACTGTATTTAAATTAATGAATTATGTTTCTCGACTTGGATAGATAGTAGTTGTAGTAATACTACATACATACATTCCAATCATTTTCAATGTCCTATCACAACAATCTTTCTTTATAACTTTATAACATATAAATACTAATATAATTAAACATGATTTAATAGGAGTTATTTGGCCACATGCTGATATGCTGTGTATCCTTTCTTTACTTGATGTTTTGTTTACCAGTGTTAGTTATACACCATGTCAGTTTTGATTGCAGCACTTGTAAATGTTTGTGACTTGTAATTGCACTGAATTGTTAATGGTAATTCAGTCATTTAGTCTTATTTTTTTACTATGCCTATTATAGAGGCATTTTAGTTTATCTCTTTATTATATTTTACTCCTTGAGAATCTGTTTTTTTTTTTCAATGAATTGTCCATAAATTATTTTCACACAAACCTTTATGAACCCTGATAAGACAACAGCCTTATCTATGCTCCTAAACTTGTGCTACTTAAAAATCCTGCAAGTGTTTGTTGCTAATGATTTCTCAGTACCAAATGAAAACAACACAAACCATGCAAAATATCCTACTATCATCAACAAGTTTGCTGGTTTATACATCACTTTCAGATTGTTGAAATCTATTGTGAATTGAGGAAAAACTATACAAATATAAGAACATATAGTTTACAAATGAGAGGAGGCCATTTGATCCATCGTGCTTGTTTGGTGGCCATTAAAACAAAGTGATCCAAGGATCATGTCCTGTCTATTTTTGAATGTTCCCTAATTGTCAGCTTCAACCACATCGCTGGGGAGTTTGTTCCAGATTGTAACAACTCTCTGTATGAAGAAGTGTCTCCTGTTTTCTGTCTTGAATGCCTTTAAGCACAATTTCCATTTGTGTCCCCGGGTCCATTTGTTCCTGCAATTCTGGAAAAGCTCCTCTGGTTTGAGGGAAATAGAGCAAAGAGGGAAATAGAAAGAAACTTAGCTCTTGGAGCTAAAATTAATGCAAAGAGTATTTTTCAATACTCCAACAGCAAGAGGTCAATAAAGGAGGAACTCAAACAGATAAAGGGCAAAAATGGAAAGTGAACAAGATATGGCAAATGTTCTAAAGGAGTATTGCACAGAGGTTTTTACAAAAGAAAAAACAGATAACATGCCACAGGTTAACAACCACTCCAGTCAAACCCTGAGAGAGATCAGGATAAATGAGGAGGAGGTACTAAAGGGACTAGCACAATTAAAAACAAACAAATCACCTGGGCCAGATGGTATATCTCCCTCAGTACTTAAAGAAATTATGGAAATTAATTATAGGCCATGTGGAAGAACAATCATCTTCAATCAGGTTGGAACGTTAGTTGCAATGCCTTTAATACACGCAGCGTGGAGAGGAACAGTGAATCAAGAAGATCCCAAAGTCGCTTTGCCTTCATTTAAAAGTCAGAGGCTTTTATACACAAAAAACAAAGATCTGGTTACAATCACAAAGTCATTACTATATTATCTTAGAGAGTTAGCTAAGCAGAATATATATCATTATAAGACAGAGTTCATAGGTCAACACATGGATTAGGGAGCAGGCACTTCAATCATACTGTTTGACATTGTCTCCAAGATTCTCATCGTGAATAACAAACAGAAATCAAACTACCTTCTGGCCTGACCTTCTAGCTTGACCTTATCTTTCTTAAGTATACAAGTGAGTAAAATAGATATGAGGGAAATAATTTCTAACTTTCCTTCCACACTCCCCCATTTTGTCCTATGAAGGACAATCATACTTTTATACAGAGCCTTGATAAGACCCTAAAGTTGTAAACCTTAATCTCAGGGGGAATAGTGGACATCATTCAGTGTAATTAGGTTATATTCATAAGATCCATTATATCACTGCGTTCTTGCAGCATTTCCTCATACATTATTTTAACAGACTCCTTTATTTCAACAGGAGTAAGGCTGTTCTGCATTTCTCTAGCAGTGCAAGCACAACAACACTTAATCAGTACAAAACAAATATAGAGAAGAATGAGTATGCCAAGGATAAAAAGCAGACTCTGGGCTATAATTGCACCAATTCTTCCGAGGGAGCCACTTATCCAGCTCCCAAGAGACTACTCCAAGGTCTGGTGGATTTTTAGTTACTTCTTTACGAATGTGATCCATAAGATCATGAATCTGTTCAGTAAACTTTGAGGCAGATGCATTAACAGTATTGCAAATACTCATATCTATTCTATAATGTTTCCATATAGCACAGTTATCTTCTGCATTCAAGGGAACTGGGATCATGGGAATGCCTCCCTCAGTGTTATGGGGCACATAAGAGCACACTCAGCACCTTGACAGATTCAAGTCTTTTGTAAACTGATAAGACAGTTGGAGGCAGGCGTTTCCACTGGTCAGGTGGCTGTCTCGTCACTGTCGAATCATCAGTTGTACTTTATCAGTGTACATGTTAGTGTTTGTGATGTCAATATGCGAAAGGGGAGAGGTTACTAGCACGTCACCCGGTATTTGTGGACATGTGCCTCCTGTTGCTCCTTTAGGGCCACTGCTCTGGCCCTGTGCTGTTAGCTGCAGGGTGATGCTGATGTCAGCTTCTTCTAGACTGGTTTCCCCAGTCTTGTTTGTTTGCATATTTTAGCCAGCTTATTCTTTAATATCCCATTTTGTCTCTCCACTGCTCCAGCTGACTGAGAGTGTTGGGCAGTGAAAATGTTGTTTACCTCGCAGGACTTTGCATAGTTCCTGCACTATTGTCCCAGTGAAGTGAGTGTTCCTATCGCTGGAAATTTCCCTGGAATGCGAAATCTACATATATCATCCCTTAACAGTATTTTTGCTACTGTTACTACTTCAGCCTTCCTACGGGATAGGTTTCAACCCATTTAGAAAACCTATACATTATTACAAGTATATATTTATATCCACAACATTTAAGCTTTTGAACACAATCTATTTGCATATGAACTTTTGCAGGATTATGAGTTTGACAAATGTGGCAAGTTCTACAATATTGCTAAGCTGTTACTATAAAACCTGGGGCAAACCAATTTAAGACTAATGCACACATCCCCACTTTGCCCGTGTGGCCAACACCATGCACCAGATGGGCAAACAAGGAAAGAGTGCCTGTGAGGCAACCAATGCATTAGCAAATGTTTAAGCTCTCTTATGGAAGGTGCAGTGGCCAGTTGCAATTTCCTGGAGGTTTTACAGTGCATCTCAAATTACATTTCATCCTGCCCCAGGTCATAAAAGTCAAACCCTAGTTTCAACCTACATAACACATACATTTTGTTGCTTCTAAGAAAATACAAAAGTCAGCAAAATGTTATTTTTACAAATTCAGTTTTTAAACTGTATTGTACATATATTTGTTGTGTTTTAATTTATAAACATTGTACATTCTACAAATCTTAAGAGAAGGACAATGGATTGATTCTGACACTAATAGTACATTATAAATTAAACTATCAATACAAGAATATATGCTACTGCGGACATCATCTGAGCTGTTTCACAATATATTGTAGATTCCTATAATCTAGAAAACCTTTAATTACAGTATTTGAACTTATTTCTCCACTGAGTCAACCATCACTTCAGCGTTGTGCACCTCAACATCGGTCTGTTCAAGATGCCGCGCTCTCGGCCTACTGTGTCTCAACGAGAACACCAGCGTCTTCTCCCTATGCACATCTGCCACTACGGGTCAAACATTGGTTCCTTCAGGACACGATTCATAATGTGCATATCTGCCATGTGGAATAAATCAGTCATCTGAAGACACAATGTGTGGTTCACACAACAGCAGAGATCCTCATTATAAAAGGCATCTCTTTCACATTAGTTGACAGTCGCACAATCTATAAGGTTTCTAGTAAAGGGACAATTCAAAATAATAATAATATTAATTCCAATTTATCTCATTTATCAAATTATTTCAGTACAGCACTCAGCTGTCGTCAGCAGCATCATATCTCCTGTGTTACTGAATCAGCTATACTTCCTAGTGTAGATACTCTTTTTTTGTGGAGCTGTCAAACTTTCAAAACATTGAAACATATTACAGCAGCTCCTTCAACACCATAGTTAAAAGTAGTTGAGTAAATGATGGCAATTATTACTCTTTGATTCTCAATACCTTTTTCCCAACAAACCATCATTTAAAATTATTTACATGTAATTAGGAACAACTCCTATTATTCCTATTTTCATTATTATTATTTGTATGCCATTGTCATCTAGTATGTGCCGTATTCATCTGTATCAACATCAATATTATTATCATTATAATACAAGCAGTGTAAATTACCATTCATTACACTCTTACTCTGTTTGTAGTAAGTTATGAACCCTTACACGTAGTTACAGTCTCTGCCTTCTCTCTATCTCTATCTCTCTCTCTTGCTTGTCTGCTCAGGCGAACAGGGGGAGTAGTGTCACGGCCCTTGCCCCCTGCCCCCCTCTTCCTAATTGATAGGGTATTTCTGTTTGTGAAAGGACTATTTCCAAAGTTTTATAACTTGCCATTACTATGTTTCATTAAATTAGTTATGTTACACCTTTAGTAACTTCTTTATTTTCCCTCATATTCCAATCAATCACCATCAGAATCTATCGTGGCAGTACATTTGTCCCACAAATAACAAACTCTTCTTTCTCAACCTTCTTCAATTTTGGTTAACATTGCTCTGCATCCTAACCGCTGTTCTTTCTCCTATTCCTAATTTCTTTTGAGAAATGTATTCAAATTATATTTATCAATAGGTATGATTACTATTTAGACATACACTCACCTAAAGGATTATTAGGAACACCTGTTCAATTTCTCATTAATGCAATTATCTAACCAACCAATCGCATGGCAGTTGCTTCAATTCATTTAGGGGTGTGGTCCTGGTCAAGACAATCTCCTGAACTCCAAACTGAATGTCTGAATGGGAAAGAAAGGTGATTTAAGCAACTTTGAGCGTGGCATGGTTGTTGGTGCCAGACGGGCCGGTCTGAGTATTTCACAATCTGCTCAGTTACTGGGATTTTCACGCACAACCATTTCTAGGCTTTACAAAGAATGGTGTGAAAAGGGAAAAACATCCAGTATGCGGCAGTCCTGTGGGCGAAAATGCCTTGTTGATGCTAGAGGTCAGAGGAGAATGGGCCGACTGATTCAAGCTGATAGAAGAGCAACTTTGACTGAAATAACCACTCGTTACAACCGAGGTATGCAGCAAAGCATTTGTGAAGCCACAACACGTACAACCTTGAGGCGGATGGGCTACAACAGCAGAAGACCCCACCGGGTACCACTCATCTCCACTACAAATAGGAAAAAGAGGCTACAATTTGCACAAGCTCACCAAAATTGGACAGTTGAAGACTGGAAAAATGTTGCCTGGTCTGATGAGTCTCGATTTCTGTTGAGACATTCAGATGGTAGAGTCAGAATTTGGCGTAAACAGAATGAGAACATGGATCCATCATGCCTTGTTACCACTGTGCAGGCTGGTGGTGGTGGTGTAATGGTGTGGGGGATGTTTTCTTGGCACACTTTAGGCCCCTTAGTGCCAATTGGGCATCGTTTAAATGCCACGGCCTACCTGAGCATTGTTTCTGACCATGTCCATCCCTTTATGACCACCATGTACCCATCCTCTGATGGCTACTTCCAGCAGGATAATGCACCATGTCACAAAGGTCGAATCATTTCAAATTGGTTTCTTGAACATGACAATGAGTTCACTGTACTAAACTGGCCCCCACAGTCACCAGATCTCAACCCAATAGAGCATCTTTGGGATGTGGTGGAACGGGAGCTTCATGCCCTGGATGTGCATCCCACAAATCTCCATCAACTGCAAGATGCTATCCTATCAATTTGGGCCAACATTTCTAAAGAATGCTTTCAGCACCTTGTTGAATCAATGCCATGTAGAATTAAGGCAGTTCTGAAGGCGAAAGGGGGTCAAACACAGTATTAGTATGGTGTTCCTAATAATCCTTTAGGTGAGTGTATATTTCACTCCAGTATGTGAGCCAATCAATTTAGTTAATCTTTGGGAAATAAGCCCTTTCAATTATCTCAATAATGATGTCCAGGTACGTCAGGAAAACATTTTTTTTTTTTTTTTTTTTTAAGTGTGCAGTCAATGATTTCCCCAATGAAGAGCCTGTGTGGGCACTAAGACTGTCCGCCTGCGAGGCTCATATCTGTATTTATTGTGTCAGCTTTCTCCTATTGAAGTCCAATCTACATCGGTACATATTCAGAAGAACTGTTCCCTAATCCAGATTGAACAGATCAATAGTTCATTTCTTACCTATTCAATGTATTTAGGGATCTTATTCCTAGGGATTTAAATATATTCATTGTGGAACTCATAGCTACCAAATGACCACATCTTTAATTTCCTGGAGTATCTGGTTATCTACTTATCAATATCTAAGAAACCTTCACCGAATGTTTGCGGTTGCCTCAAATTCCTATTTCTAAATTTGGCTCTAATTCCATTTCTAACATGTTACTTTTAACTTCTGTATTCGTAAGACCTATTTAAATAATTTAATTTTGTATTATTATTTCTGTTTGCAATAGCATTCTGTGTACAGTTAAATGCTGACTTTCTTGTAGGTCTGTTATTACAACATATTTAACTGGTGTTTTTTAGCTATCATTCTGTAACTATTTGTGACTTATGACTCTCTTAGTCATATTCTGGACTATACAGTAAATGAAAGACAAAATACGGACATGTACCTTTCGCAAACTGTAAACGTACAAATATACAAAGAGACACATATTAATTTATATCCAAAGTAAATTTGGATACCATGGTTTTGGTTGGCATGTTATATGGACCTGCAGTGTCTCAAACTACCCTTATTTATTACTTATCTAGTAATTTTCCTTCAGTATCTTGAGGACTCATTTATACAGATTTTTTTGTTGTTGTTTTTATTTGTATTCGGGGCATTTCAGCTTAGGCTAGATTGAATTATGCCTTTTGTCTTTTCTTTCTTTTCTCTAACAAATCTTTTAAGATAGCTAGCTTTGCTTTCTCATTTCTTAATGTACATTAATCATTCCACATCATAAACATTTTCTAGTTTACTTCTCCCCCTTTGTATCCCTATTTTGCAAAACCGTTTTTAGGTGCTCAAGCCTATCTGAATCAAAAGTCCCATCTTCTGGAAACCTTAACTTTCTGTCACCTATTGTCCAGTCAAACCACTTGTGCACATCGCGCACCGCTTCACTCCATAGTTATCATACATATACCTTACATGTGTACCTTTGGGTGGCGGGTTACCCGTTTTACTGGAGCCGTTACCACCCATTTTCTATGTAACATTTTGTACATAACTACCAAGACATACAAGGACACAAAATAAGGGAAAAAAAAAAAAATATATATATATATAACAAAACAAAACACAAATTAAAATAAATCCTATATACGAATAATAACAAACATGTTTTTCAATATGTTTCCATTTTATAACTTGTGTATAACTTAATGACGTTTCTTCATTTACCATACCATTTATGGTTCTATAAAACACGTGCTTTTATATTATCACTGGCATATCAGATATTGAACAATTAATTAGCGCTCCTTTTTTTTTTTTTTTTTTTTTTTTTTCTAATAGTAGGTCAAACCTACGCTGCAGTTTACAGACACACTTTTGTCTGCGGGAACCCAAACAGGAAAACACAGTCCTGTTTCTTCACAAACAAGAAGACACAGTCAAGTTCGTGGCAACCCAGGTTAAATAGGAAGACACAGTCCTATTTCTTCATAAACAAGAAGACACAGTCAAATCTATGGTAACCCTAAGAAACCTTGTTTCTTAACAAGCAAGAAAACATTTCCTGCCTCAAGTACTTGATGTAAGGCAAGCAACAACGTTGAATTAAAATATAGATCGCGTTACCTGATTGTCAGAGGGCCAGGCGAGCAGACAAGTGAAAGCAAAGCACCGCAGTAGGGAATTTTTCAAAAAGGTTCCCTTACCTTTTTCTATTTTGCCGGCACGGTTTTGCTGGTCACTGGTCTGGCCACTCCGGTCCTCTCCGTCAGGGTTAGCGATCCCGATCCTTGTCGCCATGTAATGTGGAAGAACAATCATCTTCAATCAGGTTGGAATGTTAGTTGCAATGCCTTTAATACACGCAGCGTGGAGAGGAACAGTGAATCAAGAAGAGCCCAAAGTCGCTCTGCCTTCATTTAAAAGTCAGAGGCTTTTATACACAAAAAACAAAGATCTGGTTACAATCACAAAGTCATTACTATATTATCTTAGAGAGTTAGCTAAGCAGAATATATATCATTATAAGACAGAGTTCATAGGTCAACACATGGATTAGGGAGCAGGCACTTCAATCATACTGTTTGACATTGTCTCCAAGATTCTCATCGTAAATAACAAACAGAAATCAAGCTCCTTCTGGCCTGTCCTTCTAGCGTGACCTTATCTTACCTTATAAATTGATTTGCATGTTAATGAGTGAAATAAGTATTTGACCCCTTCGACTTAGTACTTGGTGGCAAAAACCTTGTTGGCAATCACAGAGGTCAGACGTTTCTTGTAGTTGGCCACCAGGTTTGCACACATCTCAGGAGGGATTTTGTCCCACTCCTCTTTGCAGATCCTCTCCAAGTCATTAAGGTTTCGAGGCTGACGTATGGCAACTCGAACCTTCATCTCCCTCCACAGATTTTCTATGGGATTAAGGTCTGGAGACTGGCTAGGCCACTCCAGGACCTTAATGTGCTTCTTCTTGAGCCACTCCTTTGTTGCCTTGGCTGTGTGTTTTGGGTCATTGTCATGCTGGAATACCCATCCATGACCCATTTTCAATGCCCTGGCTGAGGGAAGGAGGTTCTCACCCAAGATTTGACGGTACACGGCCCCGTCCATCGTCCCTTTGATGCGGTGCAGTTGTCCTGTCCCCTTAGCAGAAAAACACCCCCAAAGCATAATGTTTCCACCTCCATGTTTGACGGTGGGGATGGTGTTCTTGGGGACATTTCTTCTCCTCCAAACACAGCGAGTTGAGTTGATGCCAAAGAGCTCGATTTTGGTCTCATCTGACCACAACACTTTCACCCAGTTCTCCTCTGAATCATTCAGATGTTCATTGGCAAGCTTCAGACGGGCCTGTACATGTGCTTTCTTGAGCAGGGGGACCTTGCAGGCACTGCAGGATTTCAGTCCTTCACGGGGTAGTGTGTTACCAATTGTTTTCTTGGTGACTATGGTCCCAGCTGCCTTGAGATCATTAACAAGATCCTCCCGTGTAGTTCTGGGCTGATTCCTCACCGTTCTCATGATCATTGAAACTCCACGAGGTGAGATCTTGCATGGAGCCCCAGACCGAGGGAGACTGACAGTTATTTTGTTGTTTCTTCCATATGCGAATAATCGCACAAACTGTTGTCACCTTCTCACCAAGCTGCTTGGTGATGGTCTTGTAGCCCATTCCAGCCTTGTGTAGGTCTACAATCTTGTCCCTGACATCCTTGGACAGCTCTTTGGTCTTGGCCATGGTGGAGAGTTTGGAATCTGATTGATTCCTGGTGGCCAACTACAAGAAAGGTCTGACCTCTGTGATTGCCAACAAGGGTTTTGCCACCAAGTACAAGTAAGTCGAAGGGGTCAAATACGTATTTCACTCATTAACATCAAAAATCAATTTATAACTTTTTTGAAATGCGTTTTTCTGGATTTTTTGTTGTTATTCTGTCTCTCATTGTTAAAATACACCTACCATTAAAATTATAGACTGATCTTTTCTTTGTCAGTGGGCAAACGTACACAATCAGCAGGGGATCAAATACTTTTTTCCCTCACTGTATGCATAGCTCTCAAGTTTTCAAGCCATCAATGCAGTGACAGATATAGCTCCTGCCAGCAAAAGCAGGAGCCTGGTGGGATGTGCACGTATATGCTGAGCGGGGAGTTTAAAAACAGAGTTACTTTAATACATTCCGTTACCACCAAAGCAGTTTATAATGCCTCATAGTGAGTACAGTATAGTGCAGTGGTTCTCAATCCTGGTCCTGGGGACCCCATGCCCTGTTTTTGTTTTGTTCTAGCTGAGCTCTCAATTACTTCAATCATCTGCATTATCTGAGATCTTAAATTATTTTAAACAATTGTAGAGTTCATGTTAAGTATTAAACTGGAGATGGAACTTGAAATCTTGACATCTACACAATTTAAAAAGTAAAATTAAGCAAGTTAGGTCAATTGAGGGTTCAATTAAGTAATTGAGAGCTCGGTTGGAATGTAAACCACCAGGGCATGGGGTCCCCAGGACCAGGACTGAGAACCAGTGCTATAGTGGGTCTTATTACTTACATACACTCAGTGGCCACTTTTAGGTACACCTATCTAGTATCGGGTAGGACTCACTTTTGCCTCCAAAACAGCCTGAATTCTTCATGGCTCCATCTTATCCCAAATATGCTCTATTGAATTGAGATCTAGGGACTGTGCAGGCCATTGGAGTAAACTGAAGTCACTGTCCTGTTCGTGGAACAAGCTTGAGATGATGTTTGCTTTGTGACATGGTACTTTATATTGCTGGAAGTATCCATTTGAAAACGGGTAGACTGTGGCCATAAAGTGATACACATGGTCAGCAACAATCCTTAGGTATGCTGTGGCATTCAATTGATGCTCATTTGGTATTAAGGGGCCTAATGTGTGCTAATAAAACATTCCCTACACCACAACCACTAGCCTGTACTGTTGACACAAGGCAGGATGGATCCATGGATTCACCAAATTCTGACCCTACCATCTGCATGTCACAGCAGAAATCGAGATTCGTTAGACCAGGCAACGTTTTTCCAATCTTCAATTGTCCAGTTTTGGTGATCACGTTCACACTGTAGCCTCATCTTCCTATTCTAAGCTTACAGCTTACTCCTGCTGTAGCCCATCCGCTTCAGGGTTCGAAGCATTGTGAGTTCAGAGATGTATTTCTGCATACCACTGTTGTAAAGAGTGATTATTTGAGTAATCGTGGCCTTTCTGTCAGTTTAAACAAACCATTCTCCTCTTACCTCTCTCATTAACAAGGTGTTTTCTCCAACAGAACTAGCGCTCACTGGGGATGCGCAGTGGGTTAAAATCTCATGTGGTCAGCTGTTTCCGAGATGCTGGAAACACCACATTTGGCACCAATAATAATGCCATGTTCAAAGTCACTTAGATCACGCATCTTACCCATTCTAATGTTTGGTTGAACAACAACTAAATCTCTTGCCCATGTCTGCATTCTTCATTGTTTTGTTTTTTGCATTAATGAGCAGGTGTACATAATGTGCATCAAAATGAGGGAAATTATTTATAGGCCGCTAACTCAATAATTCCAAATGACACTTAGAACGGGGGATGTGCCCACTGACTGGAAGACAGCAAATGTCATACCAATCCACAAGAAAGGGGACAAAACTGAGCCAGGAAATTACAGACCAATCAGTCTCACCTGCATCACTTGTAAAATGTTGGAAAAAATGATTAGACAGAAAATAGAGGAGCATCTTAATGAAAACCATATTCTTGGAGATAGCTGTAGATCACGTGAAAGCATATGATATGATATACTTAGATTTTCAAAAAGCTTTTGATAAGGTTCCACACCAAAGACTGATCCTCAAATTGGAAGCTGTAGGCATTAAGGGTAATGTAAGTAGATGGATTATGAACTGGTTGATGTATAGGAAACAGAGGGTGTCGATTAGAGGAGTTGCTTCTAGCTGGAGTGAGGTTGTTAGTGGAGTTCCACAGGGATCAGTACTAGGGCCTGTGCTTTTTCTAATCTATATTAATGATCTGGACTCTGGGATAGTTAGCAAACTTGTCAAATTTGCAGATGATACTAAAATAGGTGGCTCAGCAGATACAATCTTGGCAGCACAGGCTATTCAGAGGGACTTAGATAATATTCAGTTGTGGGCCGACACCTGGCAAATGAAATTCAATGTGGACAAGTGCAAGGTAATACATGCAGGTAACAAAAATGTCCACTATAATTACACTATGGGAGGTACAGATCTAGATGAAGTAACGCATGAGAAAGACCTAGGAGTCTATGTGGACTCCTCACTTTCTCCATCCAAGCAATGTGGGGAAGCAATAAAAAAAGGCAAACAGAATGCTAGGCTATATTGTCAAAAGTGTAGAATTTAAAACAAGGGAAGTAATGTTAAGATTGTACAATGCGCTAGTTAGACCTCATCTGGAATATTGTGTGCAGTTCTGGGCACCCCACTTCAAGAAGGATATTGCTGCTTTAGAGACAGTTCAGAGGAGAGCAACCAGACTTATTCCAGGTCTGAAGGGAAAGTCCTACTTGGAGAGACTGAGGGAACTGAACCTTTTTACCCTGGAACAGAGGAGACTACGTGGGGACTTGATCCAAGTCTTCAAAATCATGAAAGGCATCGACCACATCAAACCAGAGGATCTTTACCAGATCAGCAGGGACACATGCACCCGGGGACACAAATGGAAATTGGGCTTCAAGGCATTCAAAACGGAAAACAGGAGACACTTCTTTACACAGAGAGTAGTCACAATCTGGAATAAACTACCCAGCGATGTGGTAGAAGCTGAAAGTTTGGGAATGTTTAAAAATAGACTGGATAGGATCCTTGGATCACTTAGATATTAATGAACACCAAACGAGCACGATGGGTCGAATGGCCTCCTCTCGTTTGTAAACTTTCTTATGTTCTTATGTTCAGTGGCCACTGAGTGTATTTTATGTCTTGTAATGAATGGCTTAAAGGGCCCTATCTCGTTTTGCAGATCAAAAGACACAACAGAGTCCCCGTTCCAGTAACATAGCAGAGCTCAGCCCAGGGGCCATTGACTCCAGCCGCAGTGAATACCAGGACAACTTCAACAGCATGATGATGGAGAGGATGACCACTGACATCAATGGACTTAAGAAACAGTACACTCGCATAAAGAGAAGGCAGCAGCAGCAAGCCAACCTCATCTACATACAAGCTGGTACAACTTTAGATTCTGCTTATCTTTATTTATGTATTTATTTTTATTTTTTTTACAAAGTCTAATGTGTACATTAACATGCACTTTCCATTTCAGAATCATTTTTTTACAGGTTTTACAGCTGTAACATTTGAGGATCAGACCTACAAGCCTTAGTATTCTCATTTTGAATACGGAAATAGGTTAAAAATAGTCAGCATTGCTTGTCTGATGTTGTATTATAAGTCAATCCATGAAACATATTGTTCAACTGTACAAACTTTCTCTGGCTTTATGAAAGAGGAATAGAGGAGCCGGAGGAGATGGAAGCTCTGGTGCTTCATACTCAAATACAGCTTGTGGAGGATATTCTCCACAAGCTATGTTACAATATATATTATTATTTTTTGTCATGTGAAAAGCTTTTGACTATTTTTGTTGATAATGACATGAATGTGACATTTAAAATATAAATTCACCCATATACTGCATGCACCCCGTAGTGGGTTAATACAATATATTGCAAAATGTTGGGTCTTTTAAAATCTTAACAGAATTCCCTCCCTTTTTTCTGCCATTTTGCCTGGGTCCTTCCACTTTTTTATTTAAAATGCAGGGCTATAAGCCAAATCCTGCATACCAACAAAGTGTAAACACACACATTTGTAAATTGTAATATAATTTTCATTTAATATAGCTTTGTAGTATTCTACTGTTTTGGGGCAAAATAATGTATTACATGGTAGAAGGCTTCCCAAAGGGGGACTGAAAATTTTAAATAAACCAGAACAGATAGTGGTTTTATTAAAAGAAATTCAGTCCCCCTTTGCCGAGTGTGTGTTGTACAGTCTTAACATTACTTCCCTTGTTTTAAATTCTATACTTTTGACAATATACCCTAGCATTTTCTTCGCCTTTTTTATTGCTTCACCACATGTTTGGATGAGAAAGTGATAACTTCACATAGACTCCTAGGTCTTTCTCATGCATTACTCTTCTGGTGCTATTCCTCCCACAATGTAATTATAGTGGACATTTTTATTACCTTCATGTAATACCTTGCACTTTTCCACATTGAATTTCATCTGCCAGATGTCAAGTCCTGCCAAGATTGTATCTGCTGAGCCACCTATTTTAGTATCATCTGCAAATTTGACAAGATTGCTAACTATCCCAGAGTCCAGAACTTTAATATAGATTAGAAAAAGCAAAGGCCCTAATACTGAGCCCTGTGGAACTCCACTAACAACCTCACTCCAGTTAGAAGCAAATCATCTTATCAACACCCTCTGTTTCCTATACATCAACCAGTTCATAATCCATCTACTTACTTTACCCTGAATGCCTACAGCTTCCAATTTCTAATTCTGAACATCTAAGTATATCATATCAGGTTTTTACAAGAGAAAAATGGATAACATGCCACAGGTTAACAATCAGACCAGTCAAATCCTGAGAGAGATCAGGATAAATGAGTAGGAGGTAGTAAAGGGATTAGCAGAGTTAAAAACAAACAAATCACCTTAATCAGATGGTATATTTCCAGCAGTACTTAAAGAAATTAGGGAAATTATGTTTAGGCCGCTAAGTCGAATCTTCCAAAAGACACTTAGAACAGGGGATGTGCCAACTGACTGGAAGGCAGCTAATGTCATACCAATCCACAAGAAATGGGACAAAAATTTGCCAGAAATTACAGACAGAGAAAATGATTAGACAGAAAATAGAGGAGCATCTTATTGAAAACCATATTCTTGGAGATAGTCAACATGGGTTTAGACGAGGCCGATCATGTCTTACTAATTTATTGGGAGTTTTTTGAACACGCAACTGCAGCTGTAGATCATGAGAACGCATATGATATGATATACTTAGATTTTCAAAAAGCTTTTGATAAGGTTCCACACCAAAGACTGATCCTCAAATTGGAAGCTGTAGGCATTCAGAGTAATGTAAGTAGATGGATTATGAACTGGTTGATGCATAGGAAACAGAGGGTGTCAATTAGAGGAGTCACTTCTAACTGGAGTGAGGTTGTTAGTGGAGTTCCACAGGGATCAGTACTAGGGCCTTTGCTTTTTCTAATCTATATTAATGATCTGGACTCTGGGATAGTTAGCAAACTTGTCAGATTTGCAGATGATACTAAAATAGGTGGCTCAGCAGATACAATCTCGGCAGCACAGGCTATTCAAAGGGACTTGGATAATATTCAGTTGTAGGGCGACACCTGGCAGATGAAATTCAATGTGGACAAGTGCAAGTACAATGCACTTGTTAGACGTCATCTGGAATACAGTGTACAATTCTGGGCACCACAATTCAAGAATGTCCTACTCGGAGAGACTGAGGGAACTGAACCTTTTCACCTTGGAACAGAGGAGACTACGTGGGGACTTGATTCGAGTCTTCAAAATCATGAAAGGCATCGGCCACATCAGACGAGGAGCTTTTCCAGATCAGCAGGGACACACGCACAGAGGGACACAAATGGAAATTGGGCTTCAAGACATTCAAGACAGAAAACAGGAGACACTTCTTCACACAGAGAGTTGTCACAATCTGGAACAAACTCCCCAGCGATGTGGTTGAATATGAAATAACCATCTCCCTGTTTTTATTTTCTTGCACTGTATACAATTACATACTGTTAGTTTCTTTAAATAATGAAGCAGTTGCCTATTATTAGAATGATGCCACTGACATGTTCTTTTGTTTCTCTAGAAAATGGACCTGCTACCAACATCCTCCCATCACAGGTTCATCAGTCTCCAGTCATAAACCACCTTCTGCTTGGCAAGCTGAAATCCAGCCAGAGGGACTCACGGAATGCCATCATCCATGTTCCAGGGGCTAAAACCTCCCCCTCAACACAGGATGAACTCAAGACCAAGCTAAACTCACCCTGGCGCACCCATGTACAAGTACACCGCAAGAATGTGGCCAGAGGAAAGGGCCAGCTAGTCCACAGGGACACTGTTGGTGTAATCGAAGGGTGCAGCCCCAAAGCACAAGGAGATCATCCTGAAAGTTCTCCAAAGGATAAAACAGAGGAAGAGGGAGTTCTGAGAGAGAGGCAGAAAGTGGATGGCCAGTCCCTAATGTCCGTTTACCATGATCCCAAGGCCAACCTAGAGGAGGCTGAGCACAAGTTAGCAGCCCTAGAACTTGTGTCCAGCAGCCCAGAGTCTAAAGACTCTAAAGAGTTGGATCCTACCTTATGTCGAAGGAAAGACTCCTCCAGCTCAGAGAGTGGGAATTCTACCAAGTGTGCCCCAGTTAGTGCTCCCAAACCTCAAAGCTTTTGCCCATTCCCCAGTGTCAAACCCCTCCGAAAGTCAGCAGCAGCCAGGAATTTGGGACTGTATGGTCCCACGTCACGGACTCCTAATGTACATTTTCCTCAGATAAGCAAAAGTGTCAACCGAATGGCCAGTGTCACCACTGGACCTAAGAAACGGTAATATAATGTGATTGTGTGCTATTTTATATAGAGAATTATTTAACTTTTTCTGCTGATCATCTGCAAGTTTTGACTTAATGTAATGTAATTTAGACGCACGTTTTCAGTGAACTTTCCAAGTTATTTTGAAGCAATCGTGGTTTAAATGTTTGTGTCTGAAAAAAATATTTAGGATAAATAAGGCACATTTGAGGTCTTGTGTAAATAAGTCAAGGGCAAAAAAAAGTAGCTTATGCAGTAGATAGTGAAAACACTGTAACAATTGAATTTACGTTTAGTTTTGCATACTCCAGTATGTGCAAAAAAGAAAGTGTCCTGCAGTCAATATCAGAATAAATAAAAGTCTAATCCTAAATTAACTTTCACAAGATGCCTGAAATAAATGGAAACATAAATTAAGATAATAGAGACCTTCCTCTAAAAATCTCTAACATTGAACCACCACTTATCCACTAACAGCATGTGCAAGACTCAAATTAAATACGCCATTAACTTCTACTGCTAGAGCCCAGACCCCACCCACCCACCCCCTCCTGACATCAGGCAAATGGTCCTGAAGATTTTTGGTTCAAACGCAACAAAGCCTTGCATATAGCATACTTTCCTGTTTTGGGCACAATCACACATAGGTATTAATAATATTGAAATGTTCTAGTAGTTAATAAAGCATACTACACACATACAGTGTTTCTTGTTCAATCAAAATAGACTAGAAATTTGTTTTCACTGCTCATGTCATGTTCAGACAGGCTCTTCTGAATGTCTTTGGATATAAAACATGTGATTACATATATCCCTGTATACAACAGTTAAGACCAGTATTCTGTGAAAATGTATAATATATAATTATTTCTTGAGCTTTATGTGTAAGGATTTGTTCTTGTTTTGAAATACAGGAAATTGCTGTTCTTTCCTGCTTTGTTGAAAGATGGTTATTTTTTATAAGAGATAATACATAAGCTTCAATGTGTTTGTTTATATTGTAAAATGAATACTAAAATATCAACTACAGAAGGGGCATAATTACTCAATATTGATGGATATTTACTATTTGGCAAGTAATTAAGTAATTATTACTTACTAGTTTTCATAGGACTGCCTTGATTTAAAAACAGGACCTTTTCATGATTATTTAAATCCACTGTTACATTTTGAAATTATGCAATATGTGTTTTTATAAAATATAATTGCTCGTACTTAACAATAAGAGTAATATGGAAAATTAAACAAATACAGGGGTGGAAAGTAACGAATTACAACTACTCTTGATCCTGTAATTGAGTAGCTTTTTCGTGTACTTGTACTTTTTTTTAGTGTTTTTCCAATGTGGTAATTTTACCTTTTACTTAAGTATATTTTTAGCAAAGTATTGTACTTCACTACTTTATTGTACTTTCGCTACAGAGTACAAATTCATGGAAAAACAAAATCTGGACGACAGACAGAAAGACCAATAAATGAAGGAGAAATACATTCAAATGTCAAGCATTCCCCCACAGCACTCAGCAGGCCAATCACAGTGTGTGTCGTGATGCTTACGGTTGGTCAGTCAATTAATCACAGATTTGAAGTCAGTCCTCCAGTCCAGCAGCAGTGAGGTCAGTGAACTCGCTATCTAACCACCAGTATTGGTGAGTAGAGTGAACATTTTTCTATCAAAATCGAAGATCGATCGAAACGAGCGTTTCATTTCGACCATCGAATCGAAAGACGGGGTTGCGCTTGGGAATGTACCAAATTAAAGTATCAGAAAAACTAAACAACAGCAGACAGTAAATATCTCTGCATGTATGAATTCCTCCCGCTTATCTGTTCTTCTATGTCACAACATATTTAAATTAGATATGGTGTTTCAGTTGTATACTCCTCAAATGTAATAAGTGTAATAAAAAAATGTAATAAGAATCAGTTGTGGGGCGACACCTGGCAGATGAAATTCAATGTGGACAAGTGCAAGGTAATAAGAACATACGAAAGTTTACAAACGAGAGGAGGCCATTCGACTCATCGTGCTCGTTTGGTGTCCATTAATAGTGATCCAAGGATCCATGCAGGTAACACAAATTTCCACTATAATTACACTATGGGAGGAATCGAACTAGATTAAGTAATGCATGAGAAAGACCTAGGAGTCTATGTGGACTCCTCACTTTCTCCATCCAAACAATGTGGGGAAGCAAAAAAAAAGGCAAACAGAATGTTAGGGTATATTGTCAAAAGTGTAGAATTTAGGCAGTAATTTTCAGACTGTACAATGCACTAGTTAGACCTCATCTGGAATACTGTGTACAGTTCTGGGTTCCACACTTCAAGAAAGATATTGCTGTTCTAGAGGCAGTTTAGAGGAGAGCAACCAGACTTATTCCAGGTCTGAAGGGAATGTCCTACTCAGAGACTGAGGGAACTGAACCTTTTCACCCTTGAACAGAGGAGACTACGTGGGGACTTGATCCAAGTCTTCAAAATGATGAAAGGCATAGACCACATCAAACCCGGGGACACACATGGAAATTGGGATTCAAGGCATTCAAAACGGAAAACAGGAAACACTTCTTCACACAGAGAGTTGTCACAATCTGGAACAAACTCCCCAGCAATATGGTAGAAGCTGAAAGTTTGGGAACATTTAAAAATAGACTGGATAGGATCCTTGGATCACTCAGTTATTAATGGACACCAAACGAGGACGATGGGTCGAATGGCCTCCTCTCGTTTGTAAACTTTCTTATGTTCTTGTGTTCTAAAGTTATATTATAAACACTTTCTTAGTTCATGCAGTAGGATACTGAATACAATACAGCCGACAATCTGGGCTTTGTAATACAAAATAGTCATTGTGAAAGAGTTACACCGATCAGCCATAACATTATGACCACTGACGGGTGAAGTGAATAACACTGATAATCTCGTTATCATGGCACCTGTCAGTGGGTGGGATATATTAGGCAGCAAGTGAACATTTTGTCCTCAAAGTTGATGTGTTAGAAGCAGGAAAAATGTGCAAGCATGAGGATCTGAGTTACTTTAACAAGGTTCAAATTGTGATGGCTAGACGACTAGGTCAGAGCATTTGCAAAAATGCAACTCTCGTGGGGTGTTCCCGGACTGTAGTGGTCAGTACCTATCAAAAGTGGTCCAAGGAAGGGAAAGCGGTGATCCGCGAAGGCTGGCCCGTGTGGTCCGATCCAACAGACGAGCTCCTGTAGCTCAGATTGCTGAAAAACGTAACGCTGGTTCTGATAGAAAGGTGTCAGAACACACAGTGCATCGCAGATTGTTGCGTATGGGGCTGCATAGCCGCAGACCAGTCAGGGTGCCCATGCTGACCCCTGTCCACTGCCAAAAGTGCCTAGAATGGGCATGTGAGCAACAGAACTGGACCACGGAGCAATGGAAGAAGGTGGTCTGGTCTGATGGAATCAGGAGTTCAAGGTGTTGACTTGGCCTCCAAATTCCCCAGATCTCAATCCAATCGAGCATATGTGGGATGTGCTGGCCAATCAAGTCTGATCCATGGAGGCCCCACCTCGCAACTTACAGGACTTAAAGGATCTGCTGCTAACATCTTGGTGCCAGATACCACAGCACACATTCAGAGGTCTAGTGGAGACCTTGCCTCGACGGGTCAGGGCTGTTTTTGTGGCAAAAGGGGGACCTACACAATATTAGGCAGGTGGTCGTAATTTTATGGCTAATCGGTGTGTATATATGTGTCATGTGCATTGATGTACAATACAATTTCAACCTTATCTGAAAATTATCTGTGTAAATGGGAAACTATGTAAACTAATGCAATATAGGCAGTCAATCCTATTTGTGCTGTTTTCAGTATCCCAGGCCTGTCATTGCATAGAAAGCAGCTGTCATTCCATGTCATTCCACTTAATTTTTTTATCTGGTGTTATTTTAAAGAAAGTGTATTCAGGATTTTCGGATTCCTGTGTGGGATTTGGAGATAGAGGCAGTCCTTCTGTTTTCCCTATTGTAGTCTATGGGCATTCCACTCCCCATTATAGTCAATGGGTATTCTGTTTTGTCATTTGTTTTAGTCTGTCAGAAATAAATTAATAGTAAAGTTATATCAACACTTATCTGTGTTCTAGGTAAGGTCGTGTTGTGATTGTATTTGTATTTATTTATTTAAATATCAGCTACAGCCATTTAGAAATAATAACACAAACTTTTAAATCAATAAAACCGTTTATTGTTACATATCTCTGCACATCTTCGAGCTCTCAATTACTTAATTGAACCCTTAATTGAACTAATACTTTCCTAAATCAGAGCATTTTCACTATTTTAAACAACCCTTTTATTACCCATTTTAAAAAGTCATATCTAAGCAGATTTTTACTTCAATTAAGGTTCAATTAAATAATTGAGAGCTCGTTGGGAACAAAAACCAGCAGGGTATGGGGTCCTCCAGGACAAGGGTTGCTCTAAGGGGACAAATGGACCCAAACCATGCCAGGAAAATGCCCCCCACAGCATAACAGAACCTCCGGACCCCCTCACTGTAGGGGTCAAGCAGTCAGGCCTGTACTATTCTCTGGTTGTTCCACACATGCACTCGCCCACTTGTCCAGAACATGAGCCAGTTGAGCGTCTGTGGCTGAAGCTCCTGCCATTCATGCCCCAATAATGACCCCTCTTTCAAAGTCACTTAGATCCTTTCCTCTTGCCATCTTGATCCACAATCGAGGTCAACTGGGACTGTTCAGCATTTGTATACATGCCACAGAGCATGATAGGATTTTAATTGCTTGTATCATGCAGTACACCTGTTTGGAGGCATCTGCATTTGTTATGTTCCTCCACTCATTTATTCAGGCTTCCCCTTTAAACCAGTACTTTTACTTCTACTTGAGTAAAATTTCATCAAAGTAACAGTACTTGAGTAGGATTTTTCAGTACTCTTTCCTCCTCTGAACAAAATATACTGTAATAAGTGAAACTGAATATACAGAATATCGATTGCAGCAAACAGAATAGGGAATTACTAATATTGGGCACTTGCTACATGAGCCCTAATTGTATGTCATGGCAGAAAATGAAGTGTTTGTAATGTTTGTAGATCAAATGGTACAGTTAATCTTAGCCTTGAGCAAGGTACTTACTTCACTTACATTCTCCAGCAAAATACCCAGCTGTATAAATGGGTACAAATGTAAGTCTCCCTGGATATGGGTGTCTGCTAAGTGACGATAATGTAATGTAAGTGCCCTGGTTATATAAAAATTAATAAAACAAAAACATTTATATTGTGCTGCTGTGGTTGTATTTAATCATTATATATAATTCTGTAGTCAAAAACATCTGCATAATGGCACAATCCCAATGTACCAAATCGCCCTGCTGGAGCAGCTTTATTAAGAGCAATCCATGTCCTGACATTTATACTGTTGTACAGAATCGATCCAATTTAGATCGATGCTGATGTGATACTGATTCCACCAACCCCCCCCCCCCCCCCCCCAGAAAGTAAATTATTCTTATTCTTATTATTATTAGCATAAATAATATTTTTTGAATTAAAAATATTTAATTGTGTCACACAGGACAGGATTTGAGTTGCCATTAACATGGAAGGAACAAACAAGAAAATTTGGTGTTACATTTATGATGGATGTTGATTCTTAATTTTGGAGCATACAGAACACTGATCTTTTCACTATTCATGCCACAGAGCAAACAGCTGACCATTGCTACTGATTTAATTGAAAGGGAACTCACCATTTAGCTTTTATAATTTGCAATGTATTATTAATTAAAAAGATATTTTAAAAAATGTGATATGATTTAAATCAAGACAGAACATGGTGAGATAGGCCAACAAGGTTTTATAAGCAGTGGATCAAGATTTGGTGGTCAGTTGTGTCAAAAGCCACACTTAAGTCAAGTAAAATAAATAACACTGACATGCCCTAAATCAGAGGACTGAAACACATCATTTTAATACTTTGAATGGGGGTGTTTCAGTACTGTGGCCAGAGCAGAAGCCTGTTTAATAATTGTAAAAAAAAGGCTGCTTATATATGTACATGCTGATTTCTACACCTGTTTACACAGTTTATTGCATAAAGTTTATTTTATTACACTTTTTTCATGTTTATGTATATGTAATTGTTTTGCAAAATAAAGAAAAAACTTACATTTTCAATGTAAATGCAGTGTTCATATGTAAAAATAAGGTCTCTGACCAAATAAGGTTGAAGTCTCTACACTCCCCTTTATATAACAAACCCCTCACTACATGTGAGTACCATGCATGTGCAAGCCCCCTGCCAGCAGAAATTACCTCCCACACATTAATTCTATGTGCTTGTCCCAAGTGCAGTAGAAAAATAATTCACATCAGAAACAAAATAACCTGGGGTCCTTATGGAGACAGTCCTATCCTCCCCCCTTCCAATAACGAATATTGCCCTTCTAAACCTACACACTCACACAGAGTCCCTTCCTGCAGAGGTTCCCTGCTGGCACACAGCCATCTTCCCCAGCAGGTCAGACAGCTCAGCTTCCTGCCTCTCTGGCTTGCCCACCACTGCTGCACCCTCCACTGGCTGCAGCTTCTCCTCCATGGTATCCTGGCTCTCCAGCTTGCCCGTCAATTGCTATACCTTCTAGCAGCTGAATTTTCTCCTCCCCATGCCTAGCTCTTCAACTTGCCCACCACTTCTCCACCTTCTGCCAGGTACAGCTCCTCCTCCGTGGAATCCTGCATTTCTGCCTTGCCTGCTGCCAAGGTTAGATTTTCATTAAGCTTTTGATAAGGTTCCACACCAAAGATTGATTCTAAAATTGGAAGATGTAGGCATTCAGGATAATGTAAGTCGATGGAATATGAACTGGTTGACGCGGTACTTGGTCTATGAATTGACGCTAGTAGTCAAGAGCAACTTAAATTTACGTGACAGCCAGAAGTCCCGCCTTACTCCCGGCTGCCCTTTGAACTGGAACTCTCTCCTTCCCAGCCTCCCCCAGGGTTACCCTTTGATCCTCCCCAGTCAGCCATCTTGGTAAGGTGTTAGCCATGGTGTTAAGATGACAGCAATGTTAGTAAGGGAACAAGGTTATCTTGACAACCCTTTGGTGTAGGGGTGTAATGTTCAAGAGGTTAAACTTATTATTATTTTTTTAGGTTATATGTTTTATGATTAGGTTTGGGATGATACATTGTTAGCAAAAGAAAAGAAAAGAAAAAGAAAGGTATAGACATTCAAAAAAGAGACTCAATAAAATATGCATCAATGTCAGTCTTTTATTGTGACAGCTCTAAACATGACAGCAAGGTATCAGTTCAGATGTAGACAGTGAGATTAGATACTGACATGGGTGACCAATGATTTCCCGTCCCCAATACCTACAGCAGCCAGGAAGAAACAACTGTACTGAACTGTACTGCACTAGCAACTCCCTGTACTTATTTATCGGCAAGGGCTGACACATATCAGGCCAATCTGTCTAGCACAGTGTAGAAATTGGGTTTGTTCATGAAAGAACTCTACAGAACATTTTGGACAGCTGTAAAAGCAAATTCACCAGGCTATGACTCTTTATACAGCATTCTCTTGAGCACATTGGGGAGGGTCTCCACTGTTTTCTCAACATTTCTCAACTACATACAAACATACGTAAATGTAAGCCCATGGCACCCGGGATTTTCTTGCTCTGAAAAAAAAAAAAAAATATATATATATATAGGAATGAAAATGTAATGTCTTATTGTACAAAAATGTAGAGTATACACAAACAGTATTTTATTTATGTTTGTAAAACATGTGATAAGACTTGTTATTTATAACCTTCTCAATTATTTGTATTACTTTCTCATCTACACTTTCCAACAAGTCACTAAACCATCTTGAAGGTAGAGTGCCTGTTTCTAGGTTATGCAAAAGAGTCTTCACATCTTTCTCAGACTGCCTGGTGATACTCATTCCACGTAGGTTACAAGCAACTAATTTATCAACTAATTCACAGCCTATACAATGTTTTAACACGCCTTTACAGTATGTGTCATCACCAGTCTTACATGCTCATCATGGTTCTCACACATTCCCTGTCTGAATCAAAATGTGAGGCCAGTCTGATAGGTGACCCCAGCCAACTACATCATCTCTGTCTAACTTTAGATCATGAGCAAGCGAGTGTCTGGAGTAGTGCAGCTCTTATATGTGACAAAATAAGTGTTACATGCTTGCTAAACATTGTGTTATGTGTTGCTCGTACCCTACGTGGAATGAGTATCACCAGGCACAATGAGAAAGATGCATAACCTAGAAACAGCAATCAAGCATCTCAGCCTGATATGCTGCCACACTATACTGAAGGGCATTCTCTGTCATAGGTGAAGAGTTTACATGTGTATTTGCAAGAGAACATTACAATTCATCAAACTCTTGAAACAAAGTCAGATCTGACCTGAAACAACAAGAAATGTTGTAAAATTGCAATTGTAAGCATATGTAATGCAGTTGAACACATCTAACTTTACAAAATTAAGATATTGCAAAACCATCCAAATCATGCTTCTCTCAGCCTGATATTTCAGACCCCTGTCTTCAAAGGGGCAGGTTTTAGGAAGTGTTGAAAGTGATCTGAGTGTATGGCATCCACACTCGCATATAAACGTATGGGTGGTTACATCCAATCATGTGATATAAATCCCTAACTCCGAAACATGAAGCCAAACTAACAGGCTTCCCATGGTCCTCTCCACTCCAAATTGTAGGTGGGCATCCGCAATGTACCCTGGTATATTTGTGCCATGTTTTAGACTCCTATCTTAAAAGGGGCAGGTTTTATTACGTTTTGATTGTGGTCTGAGTGTATGGCGTCCTCAGTCACATATAAACGCATTGGTTGTTACATCCAATCATGTAAAATAAAACCCTAACTCCCACACATGATGTCCAAACTAACTAGCTTCACATAGTCCTATCCACTCCAAATCGTAGTTGAGCAACCGCAATGTACCCTTGCATGTTTATGCCAAGTTTCAGACCCGTTTCTTAAAAGGGGCAGGTTTTATTAAGTTTTGAATGTGATCCGAGTGTATTGCATCCTCACTCGCATATAAACGTATGGGTTGTTACATCCAAACGTGATATAAATCCCAAACTCCGAAACATGAAGTCGTAAGTAACAGGCTTTCCATGGTCCTATCCACTCCAAATTGTAGGTGGGCACCCTCAATGCTCCCTGTCATGTCTGTGCCAAATTTCAGACCACTGTCTTCAAAGGGGCAGGTTTTATTACATTTTGAATGTGATCCGAGTGTATGGCGTCCACAATTGCATAAAAACATATGGGTTCTTATATCCAATTATGTGATATTAATCCCTAACTCCGAAACATGTTGTCCAAACTTACAGGCTTCCCATGGTCCTATCCACTCCAAATTGTAGGTATGCACCCCAATGCTCCCTGTCATGTTTGTGCAAATTTCAGACTCCTGTTTTCATAGGGGAAGGTTTTATTACTATTATAATGTGATCTGAGTGTATGGCGTCTACATTCGCCTATAAACGTATGGGTGGTTACATCCAATCATGTGATATACACTCACCTAAAGGATTATTAGGAACACCTGTTCAATTTCTCATTAATGCAATTATCTAACCAACCAATCACATGGCAGTTGCTTCAATGCATTTAGGGGTGTGGTCCTGGTCAAGACAATCTCCTGAACTCCAAACTGAATGTCTGAATGGGAGAGAAAGGTGATTTAAGCAATTTTGAGCATGGCATGGTTGTTGGTGCCAGACGGGCCGGTCTGAGTATTTCACAATCTGCTCAGTTACTGGGATTTTCACGCACAACCATTTCTAGGGTTTACAAAGAATGGTGTGAAAAGGGAAAAACATCCAGTATGCGGCAGTCCTGTGGGCGAAAATGCCTTGTTGATGCTAGAGGTCAGAGGAGAATGGGCCGACTGATTCAAGCTGATAGAAGAGCAACTTTGACTGAAATAACCACTCGTTACAACCGAGGTATGCAGCAAAGCATTTGTGAAGCCACAACACGTACAACCTTGAGGCGGATGGGCTACAACAGCAGAAGACCCCACCGGGTACCACTCATCTCCACTACAAATGGGAAAAAGAGGCTACAATTTGCACAAGCTCACCAAAATTGGACAGTTGAAGACTGGAAAAATGTTGCCTGGTCTGATGAGTCTCGATTTCTGTTGAGACATTCAGATGGTAGAGTCAGAATTTGGCATAAACAGAATGAGAACATGGATCCATCATGCCTTGTTACCACTGTGCAGGCTGGTGGTGGTGGTGTAATGGTGTGGGGGATGTTTTCTTGGCACACTTTAGGACCCTTAGTGCTAATTGGGCATCGTTTAAATGCCATGGCCTACCTGAGCATTGTTTCTGACCATGTCCATCCCTTTATGACCACCATGTACCCATCTTCTGATGGCTACTTCCAGCAGGATAATGCACCATGTCACAAAGGTCGAATCATTTCAAATTGGTTTCTTGAACATGACAATGAGTTCACTGTACTAAACTGGCCCCCACAGTCACCAGATCTCAACCCAATAGAGCATCTTTGGGATGTGGTGGAACGGGAGCTTCGTGCCCTGGATGTGCATCCCACAAATCTCCATCAACTGCAAGATGCTATCCTATCAATATGGGCCAACATTTCTAAAGAATGCTTTCAGCACCTTGTTGAATCAATGCCACGTAGAATTAAGGCAGTTCTGAAGGCGAAAGGGGGTCAAACACAGTATTAGTATGGTTTTCCTAATAATCCTTTAGGTGAGTGTATATACATACACATACAGCTCTGGAAACAATTAAGAGACCACTTAACATTGATTTCTGAACTTGGAGTAGTCTCTTCATTTTTTCCAGAGCTGTATATGTAAGATCACTTCATATAGCCCTACTAATACCACAGACAACCGATACGATTATTTACATACAGCCCTCACTTAATATAATAACTACGCCATACAGAGTGTCGTAGACTTTGCGTTGTGTTTTTTTATGTTTTGATTGATTAATAGAATTCAACAACTAGATTTTGCGGATGATCAATCACAGTTTTACTGTTTCTTTCTTTATTTCTTTCTGTACATTCAGTCAACTCCAAGCCAGGCATCCGGCCTTCGTAACAGCAAGAAAACATTGCTTTATGCAACAGACAAATAAAATAATAAAATAAAATAATAATGAAACAAAGTGAGATGTGTTTTAAAGTAGATCTTCCGAAATAAAAATACAAATGCTCACTATTCATGTCCAAGCATAAATCACAAACATCTCTACACGAAAGTCACTGCGTCAAAACCCAAGCACAAATATATTTATATTTATTTTAACCGTAATCCAACATTTTGACCCATTATAACTCAAAAGGGGGTTTAACAAGAAATTATTAATTAATATCAATGGATAATAACAACGAATGGCAATTTTAAAGTAAAGATTTAATACAGATCAAAGAGGACAATAATTCCATGTCGCTTACCTTCGTAACAGGAAAAAAAAAAACATTAACCTATGACCTCTGGACGCTCACAAATAGAGGGTAAACTAATATCTTCACTTAAGGACTATAAATAGAAACAGCTCCCCCTCGTGGTAATACCAACTGTACTCCAGACTACACATAAACTAAACTAAACAACAGGGGACTTTGTCCTCAACACTCTCAGTGAAATAATAACTTATGGTGACATGTTATATACTCAACTGTGCACAATTTCTGGCTCTACACAGTAGAATTGAAAGGGTGAACATAAGACATTTACTGTGCGAACTACACCCGAAGAAACGGACCTACTCACTGAGGCTTAATATTAATAATTGGAGATATTTGCCCCTTAATTAAAAACATTGCATTTACAAGTTGTAATCATATATAACGTGCACATTGGTAATCAATGTGACAATTCAATGAAACAAAGTAAGCAACTAAATGAGGTTTAGTGGTGGTAACTGTGAATTGAAAACCTACAGCAGTTCTAAGCTATACAAGTTTTTAGATTGACAATGTACACAAACGAGACTTGTAGAACAAAGTGTTTACTAAATTATTACGATACCAGAGCTATTTATATTATAACAAATTAAATTAAAAATGATACATTGAAATCAAATCAGGGTAGTTGATTTTTTGAGATTATTACTGGGTTGTACTTATACATATTTGACCACAAGAGGGGGAACTTGACCATGAAAACCGATTTTGTCAAAATGTGGCTTCATCTGATTTATATGATTAGGATTCTGAAACCATACATTTCTTGACTGGAATCACCTGGAAGCCTCAATAGTATTATTATTATAATTTCTCTGCCATGATTTTCAAAAGCTTATACTAACAATACACTTCACACAGTGATACACAGCTGTGAAGAGCAATGCCATATGCAATATGGACTCCATATGTCAGATGAGCTGGTGGCCAGTTTGTTTTAAATGACACATTTTGGACAATTTTCAAACATCTTCATCTCTGAAACCACAGGTACGATTGATGTGGAATTTTGTACACATCCCCTTGGCTAGATCCCTCATCAGATTTGTTAAAGGCAATATGATTGATGAAACGAGATGGTTGTCATGAGCCAATCAAATTTGAGGAATGTTTAAATTGCATAAGGTGTATAAATGAATAAATGGTACTGTGTAGATGTGTACTTGGCCCCCTGCTTGCTGCTTGCAGCTATATTTAGGGGGCCAAGCAACGAAGTTGCTGGAACCCTATTGTTTTTGTTAGGATTTTTATTATTATTATTTTTTTTTTTTCCTTCCGCCAAAACTTCAAATGCCCCTAAAACGCTCATACAAGCATGAAAACTCACGAAACTCGCAAGTGTTGTAGAAAACACCGCCATGTTGCGATTAGAGGCGAAATTGTGAAATGTTACAAAAATCTTCTTCTCCAAAACCAACAGACACATGCATATGCCACTTCATACACTTGTATACTTTATGCCCTACTGTTACGCTTGTTCATCAGAAGTTGCTCAGTCTCACGCTTTGTCCGCCAGGCTGCGTTTTCTGATTCAAGCTTTGGTGCCTTCTACTCCATGCCACGTATACCCACTGTGCCACAAATTGGCATGCATGACACTAGTACACAGTACTACTATGGGTGTCAAAGGCGAGTTGTCCCAGTGAAAACCATGGGTGCTGTGGGCCAATTAAATAACTTGTATGCGTCGCTTCAGAAAAGTATCACATTACCTCTACACTGGAATGCAGTACGCACATGAAATTCAGCACCTATGTCTATGTCTGTGCATTGAACATAAAATCTCATAATTAAGTTTGTGAGGTACACGGTTAAGCTGCAATGTTGGATTTAACATGTGTCCGTGTGCGAAAATGAAGACAGCTAATACTCCGGAACCCTAAAGCCAAGTGTATTACATAGACACTGCTATCTATCAAGTCTACAAGAGGCAAGTGACTGCATTCAACAACATGGTAGCTATAAGAAAATGACTGTGCACATATGCAAAATACACATATTTATAACAGCATGACATTGACCCCAGAAAAACCTATCAGCAAAATTCTGAAACTCAGCATATTGTGTTACAATATGTCACTTATGACAGCAAATTTATTTAGAACTATAGCCTAATATACATACATTGTCAGTGATTAAACTAGTTGATGAAGCCAAGTTGATGAAGCCAAGTTGATAGGACACAAAATCTTGCTGCTGTACACCAACCAAAATGAAAGCTTCGCATGTCAGCCACATCATGACATTCCTTATGTAGACCTCTACCTCCATCATGAGGCCAAACTTCGGAATTGCAGTCTGCATCTTGAATGACACAATTAAAACTTCACATATATGCTTGAATTAAGTGAAAAATACAATGGCACCTTTGAAAATTGATGCATGCAAACAATACATTAATATTATACTTCACTGACATTGAAATACACACTTCAAGTGACAAAATATTGAAAAACTCAAATCTATACTACATTGGATTAGAATTGAAAAGTACACATTTAATAAAACATGCATTTAAACTACAAATACCTGTTCAAATCTGAAACCTACTGATACAACATGGAATTTGCATGCAACTTCTAGTTATTATTATTATTATTATTATTATTATTAGGCTTCCATGCATGAAATTGTGAAATGCTACAAAAATCTTCTTCTCCAAAACCAACGGACACATGCATATGCCACTTCATACACATGTATACCTTATGGCCCACTGTTACGCATGTTCATCAGAAGTTGCTCGGTCTCACGCTTTGTCCGCCAGGCTGCGTTTTCTGATTCAAGCTTTGGTGCCTTCTACTCCATGCCACTTATACCCACTGTGCCACAAATTGGTATGCATAACACTAGTACAGAGTACCACCAAGGTTGTTAAAGGCGAGTGCCCCAGTGAAAAAAATGGGTGCTGTGGGCCAATGAAAAAAAAAGTATGCGCCGCTTCAGACAAGTTACACATTTCCTGCACACTGGAATGCAGTACACACATGAAACTCTGCACATGTGTCTATGACTCTGCCTTGAAGAGAAAACCAGAAAATGAAGTTTGTGGGGTACACGGTTTAGCCGTAATGTTGGATTTAACATGAATCCGCGTCCGAATATGAAAACGGTTACTACTCCAGAACGATAAAGCCCAGTGCCCTGAAACTGTGCATGTATTACATAGATACTACAATCTATCAAATGTGCAAAATGCAAGTGACTGCATGCAAAAACATGGCAGCCACAAGCAAATGACTGAGCACGTATGCAAAATACGCGTATTGATAAAAGCATGAAATTTGACCCCCCAAAAAACCCATGAGTCATATTCAAAAACTCACCAAGCTTGACACAAAAATAAATGACAATGTTATGCTTGATTGTGGTGAGTTTTGTCACCAACGGTGAAACGGCACACTGGTACCGATGCTGAAGGCCATGTCACATGCAGCAGTGAATATCTACAGAACAGTGAATCCATAAAACACTTATACATGCATGAAAACTCACGAAACTCACAAGTATTGTAGAAAACAGTTATACCTACAAATGCCATAAATACTGCACATGCTGGTGTCATGGTGTTGCTAAAAACTGTAATAGGAATCTAAATTGTGAAATGCAACTGAAGACCATGGAATCGCATATGATAACACACAAATCGTTAAACAAAAAAGGTTCTAAACACATTGACTACAATACCGGTTAGTAAGACGAAGGTGAGTCTCTCATTAGTATCGTTAGTCAGACATTAAATAACTACGCAGGTTAGTATTTATGTCAGGTAACTTCTCGTTATATATATACCAGTCTCATTTACGTTTAGGTGCCAAGAAAGATCCTATCATTACTTGTTACCACAATTTCCCTTAACTGATTATTATTCAATGATTAGGGATAAGCAGGGCAATCTATAATCTGGTGTCTATTAATTTGTGTCAATTTCAGACTAAACAGTTAAACCGGAATGAGAAGATATTTCTCGGCGTTGACAGATTTTATTTCTAAAATTATCAACAAAACAGTTTAATGCAACACACATTTATTTAAGAAAACTAAATGATATTACACATTCTAGAGTTATGAATCACAGATTAACATTTCTAATTGATTTCTCAAATGTCATGAATCATGAACTCCAAACTGTTAAACTTATCTGAACTTCGTCGCAGAGAGGCCTCTCTGTCTTCGGGCTCAGATAACAGCACACGGCACGAGGTCCGTGTGGTTTGGAACAAAGGCAGTCCGGTTCGGCTTTGTCCAAGAACATCCACTCAGTCGATGCACCTGGAAGTTGGGGTTTCGCGAAAGTAGAGTCTTTTCCAAACAGATTTTCCACTGGTTTGAAGGCTCCAAGGTTGTGCACAAAATCTTCTTTGTAAGCAGGGTTTCCACCGTAGTTACTTGAAGACAAAGTCTTTGAGGAAAGCAGGGCCCTGTTCGTTCCAAGGGTCAAGTTTCTTAAGACTCAAATAGCTATTTAAATGACTGACACTTTCGTATACAGTCGACTTAGTCAATTGTCCAGCTGTAAAACTCCACTGATCAGGTGGGCACAGGCGGGCAGCGCAGTCTGTAAAGTTCTTTATTTAATAAAGTCCTTTAAAAGAATTCTTCAAACGGCTCAATCTCCTTCTCCCAGTTTAACTCTTCTGTTGCCGGCAAAGACTTGATTGGTTTCTGGTTCCGGTTCGGGCAACAGAGCTACAGGTTGAGCTCTGGCAGCAAGTTACTGGTTCAGGTGAGAGAGAGAGAGAGAGAAAGAGACTATGTGCTGTTCTTTATAGTCTGTCAGATCAATAGGTGATTGGTTCTTGAGTTTTTGAGATTGGATTTCGGTTTCAGCCCCCAGTGTCCTATTGGAGGGGGGCTTGATTTATGACTGATGTCAATCCATGCCATCTTTTGGAAATGCCGGTTGGCCCGGGTTCGTAGCTCTATGTCGGGATTTCAGCTCTCGTCCATTTCAAAGAGTTTTTTATTACCTACAGGCCCTTTTCTCCAGGCATCTCATAGTAGGATTCCAAACTATTTGGCCTATTCTCGGTGCCATCATCCCCAAAACTGTCACTTTGATGCAAACCAGTTCCAAGCTGATGAGTTAAGGAAATCTGATAACTTTGGGGGGGAGAGGTCTTCTTTAGATCAGTGCTTCAGCTCAGAGCTAAAATGCTCTTATCAAAATACACCCAACATAACGCTACAACAGTCCTAAGTTTTTTTCTCTCTTTTTATTTTATTGATTGTTGAACTGTTGTATATAAGCAATATCACACTTGCAATCGTGCGATATGGCCCTACATCAGCACTGCTGTGATTACCTACGGCCTCGTTCATGCTGCCGAATCACAGCAGTGCTGATGTAGGGCCATATCACACTCTTGCTCATATGATACTGCTTAATTAAGAAAATTAGTAATGTTAAAAGAAAAGGGGGTAGATGTTTGACATGGGTAGTTTTTGTATATGTGTATACAGTGTCTGATTATATCTGAGTTATGAAATCTGTTACCTGCATGTCTGTATTGTGTTACATTAAATTACATGTTCTTGCATTTACCTTCTTAAAGTTTAAAGTTGACTGCTTTTTAGGATTGTATATGTAACATCAAAGGCAGTTATTTACACTTTTGTGTGTAGTATAAATAAAAATAATTGTTACTAAAGATCTTAAAGTGTGTCTAAATGTTTTATTATTAGTAGTAGTATTGTGTTATATTTTCCTATTTTGCTACAACTGTTTAAGTATGTTGTCTTGTTTTAATACTTTTTCTTTAACATCCTCACTACGTTTTTATACTTTTAAAATACAGTTCACTGTGGTACAAGCTTTGAATGCACCTGTCAATTGCATTCTTCTCACATATGTAAGACAATGGGGGAAATGCAGCTCTGAAGCTCCTACACTCACTTCATGTGTAACCATCTTCAACAGAGTAGACTGACATTTAAAAGTATAAGACAGTGACCAGAATGTAAAAAAAAAAAATGTACACACCTTACTCATACATCTGTGTCCAATGGAATATGTATAAAAAAATTATAATTGAAAACCCTTAGTTATCCTTATAAGTAACATGAATAACATGGGAACATGATTTACCATCCATGTACCATCCATGTACTACACTCTATAATGTACCATCCATGTATTATTAATTTACCATTCATGTAGTACACTGTTCCATGCATGTACCATGTACTATAATGTATACCTGGTACCATCCACTGTACTATATTGTACCATGCATGTACCATCAAGTACTACACTGCACTATACTGTACCATGCAAGTACTACACAGTACTATACTGTACCATGCATGTACAGTCCATGTAATATACTGTACCATGCATGTACTACACAGTACTATAATGTACCATGCATGTACTACACAGTACTATACTGTACCATGCATGTACCGTCCATGTAATATATTGTACCATGCATGTACTACACAGTACTGTACTGTACCATGCATGTACCATCAGAGTACTATACTGTACCATGCACTATCATTGTACAACCATGGTAATCCCATGGTACTTTTTTGTAAGGGCCTGCTCGTGTTTGCACAGCCATTTAAGCCACTTGTAATTTCAAATCTAGGCTGATTTTCATGGTAAAGCCCAATGTGTCTTATTAGCTTGATCATAGAAAAACATTGTTTGCTGCACAGAGGACAGTTGTACAAAACTGGCATCTTTCTAATTTACTGGGGCCTCTGACCTTGAAATCTTGGGATAAAGTCTTTTAGAACATTTTTCTAGAAGTGGACCACTGTGAAACTTCACTATCCAGTGTGCACATTTAAATTGACAAAAACAAAAATCAGTTTTAAAGACTTGTGACATAGGCAACTTATAAAGTGTTAAAATAAGAATGTTTAACATTGACGGGGGGATCCTAAACCTATGTTCATGTACATACAAATACAATGTTGCAAATGTGTGTGTGTGTGTGTGTGTGTGTGTGCGCGTGTGCGAGTGTGTGTTTTTAAGATAATGTACTTTTGTATTATGGTGTCTTTCAGGGCCCGTAGCGTTTACACAAACTTAAATTAACCCATAATGCTCAGAGTACAGTACTGTGCTGTAAATATCTTATTTGTTTAACTGCAGGTTTAAATAGGTTAAAACTATTGTGACAATATTTATGATCGAAATATCCTTGGTAATTTAATAAACTCTGCGTTTGTAATTTAAGATTCGTGTGACTCTAACTTTTGATGTTGTCCAGAACTAGGGCTTGTGGTTTTCTCCTTTAAGTATTTTACTACAACTCCCATAATCCTTTGCGCTCAGTCAACAGCTCCACATTAATTCGAAACCGATGTGGGACCCGGGCAGAGTGACCTGAAGTGTGAGGTTACATTTCAAGAAAGGGCTCCCTTCCATTTCGGTTAATATGGTTTAGTAAGGTTGTTCAAACTAAAGATTAAGTTATATTGCTATAAATATTTTACACTCGATTCAATTATTTAAGCAAATTTTATGATGTTATTTTAAAAAACTAAAGATAAAACATTAAAAATTCAACAAGCCAGAAATGTATGTTTTTGTTGATTTATATAAGAACATAAGAACATAAGAAAGTTTACAAACGAGAGGGAGCCATTCGACCCATCGTGCTCATTTGGTGTTCATTAATATCTAAGTGATCCAAGGATCCTATCCAGACTATTTTTAAATGTTCCCAAACTTTCAGCTTCAACCACATCGCTGGGTAGTTTATTCCAGATTGTGACAACTCTCTGTGTAAAGAAGTGTCTCCTGTTTTCCGTTTTGAATGCCTTGAAGCCCAATTTCCATTTGTGTACCCGGGTGTGTGTGTCCCTGCTGATCTGGAAAAGCTCCTCTGGTTTGATGTGGTCGATGCCTTTCATGATTTTGAAGACTTGGATCAAGTCCCCACGTAGTCTCCTCTGTTCCAGGGTGAAAAGGTTCAGTTCCCTCAGTCTCTCCGAGTAGGACTTTCCCTTCAGACCTGGAATAAGTCTGGTTGCTCTCCTCTGAACTGCCTCTAGAGCAGCGATATTTTTCTTGAAGTGTGGTGCCCAGAACTGTACACAGTATTCCAGATGAGGTCTAACTAGCGCATTGTACAGTGTTAACATTACTTCCCTTGTTTTAAATTCTACACTTTTGACAATATACCCTAGCATTCTGTTTGCCTTTTTTATTGCTTCCCCACATTGCTTGGATGGAGAAAGTGAGGAGTCCACATAGACTCCTAGGTCTTTCTCATGCGTTACTTCATCTAGATCTGTACCTCCCATAGTGTAATTATAGTGGACATTTTTGTTACCTGCATGTATTACCTTGCACTTGTCCACATTGAATTTCATTTGCCAGGTGTCGGCCCACAACTGAATATTATCTAAGTCCCTCTGAATAGCCTGTGCTGAGCCACCTATTTTAGTATCATCTGCAAATTTGACAAGTTTGCTAACTATCCCAGAGTCCAGATCATTAATATAGATTAGAAAAAGCAAAGGCCCTAGTACTGATCCCTGTGGAACTCCACTAACAACCTCACTCCAGTTAGAAGTGACTCCTCTAATTGACACCCTCTGTTTCCTATACATCAACCAGTTCATAATCCATCTACTTACATTACCCTGAATGCCTACAGCTTCCAATTTGAGGATCAGTCTTTGGTGTGAAACCTTATCAAAAGCTTTTTGGAAATCTAAGTATATCATATCATATGCTTTCACGTGATCTACAGCTGCAGTTGCATGTTCAAAAAAATTTAGTAAATTAGTAAGACATGATCTGCCTCGTCTAAACCCATGTTGACTATCTCCAAGAATATGATTTTCATTGAGATGCTCCTCTATTTTCTGTCTAATCATTTTTTCCAACATTTTACAGGTGATGCAGATGAGACTGATTGGTCTGTAATTTCCTGGCTCAGTTTTGTCCCTTTTCTTGTGGATTGGTATGACATTTGCTGTCTTCCAGTCAGTGGGCAAATCCCCTGTTCTAAGTGTCGTTTCGAATAATCAAGTTAGCGGCCTATAAATAATTTCCCTAATTTCTGTACTGTTGGAAATATCCCATCTGGCCCAGGTGATTTGTTTGTTTTTAATTCTGCTAGTCCCTTTAGTACCTCCTCCTAATTTATCCTGATCTCTCTTAGGGTTTGACTGGACTGATTGTCAACCTGTGGCATGTCATCTGTTTTTTCTTTTGTAAAAACCTCTGTGAAATACTCATTTAGAATATTAGCCACATCTTGTTCGTTTTCCAAGATACCTCCATTTTTGCCCTTTATCTGTTTCACCTCCTCCTTTATTGACCGCTTGCTGTTGTAATATTGAAAAAAGCTCTTTGCATTGGTTTTAGCTCCAAGAGCTATGTTTCTTTCTATTTCCCGCTTTGCTTTCCTGATCCCTTTCTTAAGATCTCTTTGCAGCTCAACATATTCCATGTATTTTGTTTCATCACCATCCCTTTTGTATGCGCTATACAAACTTTTCTTCCTCTTTATATTTTTTTGCATACCTCTATTAAACCATTTTGGCTAGTGTTTTTTGTTCCTCAATTTGCTAAATTTTGGTACAAATTGCTCCTGAGCCTCAAGTAGTATATTCTTAAAATATACCCATCCATTTTCAACTGACTCTGTATCCAGTGTGCTCCAGTCTACCTCTTCTAAGTGCTGTCTCATACCTTCAAGGTTTGCTTTTCTAAAATTGTAGACCATTGTTTTAGACTTGGACATTATTTTTTTAAAGAATGTCTCAAAGCTAACCATATTGTGATTACAATTTGCCATTGGTTCTCTAACTACTGTCCCCCTGACTCTATCTTGGTCATTTGAAAAGATCAAGTCAATACATGCGCTCTCTCTGGTTGGTTCCCTGACAAATTGAGTTAGAAAGCAGTCATTTACCATCTCAACCATTTCTATTTCTGCTTCTGTAGTCCCCACTGGGCTTTCCCAGTCTAAGTTTGGGAAATTGAAATCCCCCATTATAACAGCCGCATCCTTGCTACATGCAGTCCTGATTACACTGTACAATGCAGCATCTTTCTGAATATCTGAGTTTGGTGGCCTGTAACACACTCCTACCTCTAATCCTCCAGATCTCTTGTTCAAAAGTTTCAGCCACAAAGATTCTGTTCTGTTACTGGGATCTAATACAAGTTCTTCTCAATGTCATTTTTCACATATAATGCTACCCCACCCCCTCTTCGATTTTGCCTGTCTCTCCTGGAAGTAGCCATCAGAGGATGGGTACATGGTGGACATAAAGGGATGGACATGGTCAGAAACAATGCTCAGGTAGGCCGTGGCATTTAAACGATGCCCAATTGGCACTAAGGGGCCTTAAGTGTGTCAAGAAAACATCCCCCACACCATTACACCACCACCACCAGCCTGCACAGTGGTAACAAGGCATGATGGATCCATGTTCTCATTCTGTTTACGCCAAATTCTGACTCTACCATCTGAATGTCTCAACAGAAATCGAGACTCATCAGACCAAGCAACATTTTTCCAGTCTTCAACTGTCCAATTTTGGTGAGCTTGTGCAAATTGTAGCCTCTTTTTCCTATTTGTAGTGGAGATGAGTGGTACCCGGTGGGGTCTTCTGCTGTTGTAGCCCATCCGCCTCAAGGTTGTACGTGTTGTGGCTTCACAAATGCTTTGCTGCATACCTCGGTTGTAACGAGTGGTTATTTCAGTCAAAGTTGCTCTTCTATCAGCTTGAATCAGTCGGCCCATTCTCCTCTGACCTCTAGCATCAACAAGGCATTTTCGCCCACAGGACTGCCGCATACTGGATGTTTTTCCCTTTTCACACCATTCTTTGTAAACCCTAGAAATGGTTGTGCGTGAAAATCCCAGTAACTGAGCAGATTGTGAAATACTCAGACCGGCCCTAAATGCATTGAAGCAACTGCCATGTGATTGGTTGGTTAGATAATTGCATTAATGAGAAATTGAACAGGTGTTCCTAATAATCCTTTAGGTGAGTGTATATAAGGAATGTCATGATGTGGCTGAAATGTGAAGCTTTCATTTTGGTTGGTGTACAACAGGTTTTGTGTCCTATCAGCTTGGCTTCATCAACTTTTACAGATCTTTCTACTAGTTTAATCACTAACAATTTAAGTACGTAAGGCTGTAGTTCTGAATATATTTGCTGTCAAAAGTGACATATTGTAACACAGTTTGGTTAGTATTTGAATTATGCTGATAGGTTTTTCTGGGGTCAATTTCATGCTATTATAAATATGTGTATTTTGCATTCGGGCACAGTCATTTTCTTGTAGCTGCCATGTTGTTGAATGCAGTCACTTGCCTCTTGCAGACATGATAGACAGCAGTGTCTACGTAATACATGCAAAGTTTCAGGGCACTGAGCTTTAGGGTTCCGGAGTATTAGCTGTCTTCATTTTCGCACACGGACACATGTTAAATCCAACATTGCAGTTAAACCGTGTACCTCACAAACTTAATTATGAGGTTTTATGTTCAATGCACAGACATAGACATAGGTGCTGAGTTTCATGTGCGTACTGCATTCCAGTGTAGAGGTAATGAGATACTTGTCTGAAGCGACGCATACGTTTTATTTCATTGGCCCACAGCACCCATGGTTTTCACTGGGACAACTAGCCTTTGACACCCATAGTAGGACTCTGTACTAGTGTCATGCATGCCAATTTGTGTCACAGTGGGTGTAAGTGGCATGGATTAGAAGGCACCAAAGCTGGAATCAGAAAATTCTACATGGCAGGCAAAGCGTGCCCCAGAGGAACTTCTGATGAACAAGCGTAATAGTGGGGCATAAGGTATTGTAGCATTATGTTGGGTGTATTTTGATAAGAGCATTTTAGCTCTGAGCTGAAGCACTGATCTAAAGAAGACCTCTCCCCCCCAAAGTTATCAGATTTCCTTAACTCATCAGCTTGGAACTGGTTTGCATCAAAGTGACAGTTTTGGGGATGATGGCACCGAGAATAGGCCAAATAGTTTGGAATCCTACTATGAGATGCCTGGAGAAAAGGGCCTGTAGGTAATAAAAAACTCTTTGAAATGGACGAGAGCTGAAATCCCGACATAGAGCTACGAACCCGGGCCAACCGGCATTTCCAAAAGATGGCATGGATTGACATCAGTCATAAATCAAGCCCCCCTCCAATAGGACACTGGGGGCTGAAACCGAAATCCAATCTCAAAAACTCAAGAACCAATCACCTATTGATCTGACAGACTATAAAGAACAGCGCACAGTCTCTTTCTCTCTCTCTCTCTCTCTCTCTCACCTGAACCAGTAACTTGCTGCCACAGCTCAACCTGTAGCTCTGTTGCCCGAACCGGAACCAGAAACCAACCAAGTCTTTGCCGGCAACAGAAGAGTTAAACTGGGAGAAGGAGATTGAGCCGTTTGAAGAATTCTTTTAAAGGACTTTATTAAATAAAGAACTTTACAGACTGCGCTGCCCGCCTGTGCCCACCTGATCAGTGGAGTTTTACAGCTGGACAATTGACTAAGTCGACTGTATACGAAAGTGTCAGTCATTTAAATAGCTATTTGAGTCTTAAGAAACTTGACCCTTGGAACGAACAGGGCCCTGCTTTCCTCAAAGACTTTGTCTTCAAGTGACTACGGTGGAAACCCTGCTTACAAAGAAGATTTTGTGCACAACCTTGGAGCCTTCAAACCAGTGGAAAATCTGTTTGGAAAAGACTCTACTTTCACGAAACCCCAACTTCCAGGTGCATCGACTGAGTGGAAGTTCTTGGACAAAGCCGAACCGGACTGCCTTTGTTCCCAACCACACGGACCTCGTGCCGTGTGCTGTTATCTGAGCCCGAAGACAGAGAGGCCTCTCTGCGACGAAGTTCAGATAAGTTTAACAGTTTGGAGTTCATGATTCATGACATTTGAGAAATCAATTAGAAATGTTAATCTGTGATTCATAACTCTAGAATGTGTAATATCATTTAGTTTTCTGAAATAAATGTGTGTTGCATTAAACTGTTTTGTTGATAATTTTAGAAATAAAATCTGTCAACGCCGAGAAATATCTTCTCATTCCGGTTTAATTGTTTAGTCTGAAATTGACACAAATTAATAGACACCAGATTATAGATTGCCCTGCCTATCCCTAATCATTGAATAATAATCAGTTAAGGGAAATTGTGGTAACAAGTAATGATAGGATCTTTCTCGGCACCTAAACGTAAATGAGACTGATATATATATAACGAGAAGTTACCTGACATAAATACTAACCTGCGTAGTTATTTAATGTCTGACTAACGATACTAATGAGAGACTCACCTTCGTCTTACTAACCGGTATTGTAGTCAATGTGTTTATAACCTTTTTTGTTTAACGATTTGTGTGTTATCATATGTGATTCCATGGTCTTTGATTTGGTCACGGAAGTGATTTGTCTTTGATTTGTTGATCTAGAGTTGAATTTTAATTAGTTTTTCCCTTTTGTATAATTAGTGTAGTGCTACATTTAGTCTTTGAATAAATTTGACAATTTATATTTTTGGAATTGGTGTCTGCGTCCAATTATTACAGAAATTGAGTTCTACAAGATTCCAGGATTCGTGATAAGGTGATAATATAAATTCACTTCTTTAATTGAAATTTATAATTGTACCTTACGCTACACTGTCATAAAAAAATGCACTTGTGTATGGAACTACTTTCTTACGCCACAGAGCAGGATGTGCTGTTGCAGTTCAAACGATGTGCTTACACCTTCAGCGTTCAAAAATGTCGTGTGTGAGTGAGTGAGTGAGAGAGAGAGAGAGAGAGAGAGAGAGAGAGAGAGAGAGAGAGAGAGAGGAAAGTAAGAGCATTTGTGGTTACCAGTGTGTGCTGTTCTCCAAGTTGTCTAAATCAAATCTAAATCTAATTCGATCAAAATCGCTGAGGAAAACTTTGATGTATCCAGTGTCACGAGCCCCTTGTTTTCAAAGGTTAATGTGGAGAAGTGATACACACAGTGTACTAGTGCTGATGGTGTCAGACCATCAGTGCTCATGGAACGTCTCTTGGATTCGAGGACCGGAACTAGCTAGGACAGAGGGAAGCCTGTTAGTTTGGACTTCATGTTTTAGAGATAGGGATTTATAACACATGATTGGATGTAACCCATACGTTTATATGCCCGTGTGGACGCCATACACTCAGATCACATTCAAACCATAATTAAACCTGCCCCTTTGAAGACAGGGGTCTGAAATATGGCACAAACATGCCAGGGAACATTATGGATCCCCATTTTAAATTTGGAGTGGATAGGACCATGGAAAGCCTGTTACTTTGGACTTCATGTTTCGGAGTTAGGGATATATATCACATTATTGGATATAACAACCCATATGTTTATATGCGAGTGTGGACGCCATACACTCAGACCACAATCAAAACGTAATGAAACCTGCCCCTTTTAATATAGGAGTCTGAAAATTGGCACAAACATGACAGGGAGCATTGGGGGTGACCAAGAAATGCAGTAAAATTATTTTTGTAAGCATATGTATGCTTTTGTAAAGCACATCTATCTTTACAGAATGAAGATATTGCAAAATCTTACAAAAACGAGCTTCTCTGAGCCAGATATGCTCCCATACTATACTGAAGGGCATTATCTGTCATTGGTGAAGAGGTTACATGTGTATTTGCAAGAAAACATTACAATTCATGAAAATCTTGAAACCAGGTCAATTCAGACCTGATACAACATGAAATGTTGTAAAATTGCATTTGTAAACATATGTAATGCAGTTGAGCACATCTAACTTTACAGAATGAAGATATTGCAAAACCATACAAAACAAGCTTCTCTCAGCCTGGTTTGCTCCCACACTATACTTAAGGGCATTCTATGTCATTGGTTCAGAGCTTAAATGTGTACTTTCAAGAAAACATTACAAATCATCATGCTTTTGAAACCAAGTCAGTTCTGACCTGAAACAACATGAAATGTTGTTAAATTGTATTTGTAAACATATGTAATGCAGTTGAGCACATCTAACTTTACAGAATGAAGATATTGCAAAATCTTATAAAACAAGCTTCTCTCAGCCTGATATGCTCCCTTACTATACTTAAGGGCATTCTATGTCATTGGTCAGGAGTCAACATGTATATTTGCAATAAAACATTACAATTCATCAAACTCTTGAAATCAAGTCAGTTCTGACCTGAAACAACAAGAAATGTTGTACAATTGTATTTTTAAACATATGTCATGCAGTTGAGCACATCTAACTGTACAGAATGAAGATATTACAAAACCTTACAAAACAAGCTTCTCTCAGCCTGATATGCTCCCACATTATACTTAAGGGCATCATCTTTCATTTGTTAATTTGGACTTCATGTTTCGGAGTTAGGGATTTAGATCACATGATTTGATGTAACAACCCATACGTTTATATGCGAATGTGGACGCTATACACTAAGACTACAATCAAAACGTAAAAAAACCTGCCCCATTGAAGACAGGTGTCTGAAAATTGCCACAGACATGACAATGAGCATTGAGGGTGCCCACTTACAATTTGGAGTGGATAGGACCATGGAAGCCTGTTAGTTTGGCCTTCATGTTTCGGAGTTAGGGATTTACACTCACCTAAAGGATTATTAGGAACACCATACTAATACTGTGTTTGACCCCCTTTCGCCTTCAGAACTGCCTTAATTCTACGTGGCATTGATTCAACAAGGTGCTGAAAGCATTCTTTAGAAATGTTGGCCCATATTGATAGGATAGCATCTTGCAGTTGATGGAGATTTGTGGGATGCACATCCAGGGCATGAAGCTCCCGTTCCACCACATCCCAAAGATGCTCTATTGGGTTGAGATCTGGTTACTGTGGGGGCCAGTTTAGTACAAGTGAACTCATTGTCATGTTCAAGAAACCAATTTGAAATGATTCGACCTTTGTGACATGGTGCATTATCCTGCTGGAAGTAGCCATCAGAGGATGGGTACATGGTGGTCATAAAGGGATGGACATGGACAGGTAGGCCGTGGCATTTAAACGATGCCCAATTGGCACTAAGGGGCCTAAAGTGTGCCAAGAAAACATCCCCCACACCATTACACCACCACCACCAGCCTGCACAGTGGTAACAAGGCATGATGGATCCATGTTCTCATTCTGTTTACGCCAAATTCTGACTCTACCATCTGAATGTCTCAACAGAAATCGAGACTCATCAGACCAGGCAACATTTTTCCAGTCTTCAACTGTCCAATTTTGGTGAGCTTGTGCAAATTGTAGCCTCTTTTTCCTATTTGTAGTGGAGATGAGTGGTACCCGGTGGGGTCTTCTGCTGTTGTAGCCCATCCGCCTCAAGGTTGTACGTGTTGTGGCTTCACAAATGCTTTGCTGCATACCTCGGTTGTAACGAGTGGTTATTTCAGTCAAAGTTACTCTTCTATCAGCTTGAATCAGTCGGCCCATTCTCCTCTGACCTCTAGCATCAACAAGGCATTTTCGCCCACAGGACTGCTGCATACTGGATGTTTTTCCATTTTCACACCATTCTTTGTAAACCCTAGAAATGGTTGTGCGTGAAAATCCCAGTAACTGAGCAGATTGTGAAATACTCACAATTGTCTGGCACCAACAACCATGCCACGCTCAAAATTGCTTAAATCACCTTTCTTTCCCATTCAGACATTCAGTTTGGAGTTCAGGAGATTGTCTTGACCAGGACTACACCCCTAAATGCATTGAAGCAACTGCCATGTGATTGGTTGGTTAGATAATTGCATTAATGAGAAATTGAACAGGTGTTCCTAATAATCCTTTAGGTGAGTGTTAATATATATATATATATATATATATATATATATATATATATATATAAACGTATATAAAATATAATGTAATTATACAGTCTACATTACCAGCTGGTTTCATGTTGAAGTAATACTTTTAACACATTTGGCGTGCCTAAGTAATATTTTAACTTCTACTGTGAATGTACAGGTATTCAAAATGGTGTAGAACGAGACATATAAAAAAAACTGTTAATTAGTCTATGGACATTGCACCTTCTAAAATTGAATGATATTTGTTGCAGCACATGCCAAAATAAAGTGAGTATAGCAGTTGGTGTTGTAAGGCACATTTTGTATTTCAGTGGTTAAATGTTACAGACACCAATTATAAGTTGTGCATAACTATTGAAAGTAGACAGTTACAGACACCTATCATATCCATGGCACACTTAAGGTTCTTGGTAGGCATGCACAATGATATCGGCACGACATCGGTATCTGCCGATAAAAACTTAAAAAAGTTAATTATCGGCAGATATGAACATTTCTGCTGATGTGCCTGGCCAATAAGGTGACACTATGATGCTAAATGTTTATTATGAGTGCCAGCAACAAGCTTCAGCATGTCAGCTGTGTGGAAGTGTTTCAAAGTATCTGAAACAGATAACAAAATTGCTATTTGCAATGCTTGTAAAGCACCAGTGATGCAAGGAGGGTTAAAATCACACTCCTTTAACACTACCAATTTAATTATGCATCTTAAACGTAGGCAAGAAAAAAAGCCGCCAGCGAAAATCTGTCAGCAGCCTCTACTTCAGTCATTTGACAAAGCAAAAAAAAAAAAAAAAGTGTATATATCGGTATCGTCAATCAGCCAAAATGAGTTTGAAAATATCGGCATATGGAATAGCTGCAAAAATCCAATATCGTGCATCCCAAGTTCTTGGTTTAGCCTAGTAGCACTCATGTTAATCAAATGACATCTTCATTATTGGTGTACATTAAACATCCATGTAGGCATGAGTTATTTAAGAAGGGGAGGGATCAAATATAAATGTAAGTGCTATGGCTGAACTGTAGCACATTTGCAGTATTATTGGACAAGTGAATTACAATTGTATCTATATAAATATATATATATTTTTTTTTAAAAACAGATTACAGGTTGTATTTGCAACTTGGGATATTGTGGACATACACATTATACCAACGATAGAGCCTAATGAGCACTGTTGGTAGGTGCTTTTATAGTTGAAAAGGAATGACATGGTTTACTAATAATGAGACGAGGTTATGTGACAGTGATGGGTGAGAATAATAATGTTCATAACTTTGTCTTGTTTTTTTGTGTTTGTGTTTCAGATGCCAAGGAAGAAAAATTGGAGAAAATCTGTGGTAAAGAAGGGACATTTTTATGATGCCCCTACAGACCTGTCGAACGAGGCCAACGTGCCGCCCGCTCAGGCCAATGTGCCACTCCCTCAGGCCAACGTGCCGCCCACTGAGGCCAACGTGCCACCCTGCAAGGACAATTTGCCTATGGCTGTTGATAATGCTGATAAATATGAACAAATAAACTATGCAAATAAATTCGCCGAAAGGCACATATTTGAAATAAATGCTTGTGAGTTGAAATCATTGCAATTGAATTAATGTGAAACTGGAGATCATCTGAATAGGTCTGTATTGGGAAATGGATCAAAGACAGTTGAACTGACAGGTAATGCAATACATGACATTGATAAACTGCAAAAAAAGTGTACACCACCACCAAATGCGAGTTCTATACGAGGATGGTTTCATCAAGGACACCCTCAGTTTTTGGAAAACAGTGGAAGGCAATGTGTAGCGAACAGCCTAGCTGCAGTACTATTCAGTCAAATGAAAAATGTGTTTTCATGGGCAGCACAAGATCTTGATAACATTCTCCATATAGGCAATGAATTGTATGGGTTTATACAAAAGTCAGTTACAGTACATGATCACTATCTTTTAGTCTGCCGAATGTTCTTGATGTGTTTGACAAAGTGTTCTCCATAACCCCTGGTGAATCCTTAACTGGATTAATGGGCACAACTAATGTAGATCATGATATTCACTTCCTGGTACCATTTAAAAATGCTTTAGAGAAAACAATGCCACAGTTTGATGCATGTTTTGTGACATTTTCAGCATCTACATTTGCAGTTATCAAGGCTGATGACAAGTTTGCAGTATTTAACGCCCATTCACGAAATGCTAAAGGTATGGCAGTGCCAAATGGTACAAGCATAGTACTTTACTTGCAAACTGTCAGTGACGTACATGAGCACTGTTGGAGATTGGCATTATCTCTAAACACAAGTGAACATGGTCAATTTGAGGTCACAGGTATTAATGTAATGGAAGCGATCTCCGAAACAATCTCCAACGTGGCATTCACTTCTGAATCAAATGATGACGTACTTATTGTTGGGCAAACTGAGCCTCGTAGGTTGTCATTTTCTCCTCTGACATTACAGCAGTGTGATCAGTTATGTTCTCAGTTGTGTCTGCAAAATGAATACAGTATCAATGTATTACAAGGTGAGCATGTTAATTCAATGGGTGAACCTTGTCAAAACAAACCCATAAAAGGTGAACTGTTTCTTCAGAGCTTTATCATTTGCAATTTGTGGTACAGAAAATAACCACAGGAAAGTGTGATTAGCTGTTGTTAAACACCTTACTGAAAGAGCAACAGATTTTTTGACACACTTAAGATTAGGACAAGTATCAGTTGAAGAATATGTGAAAAACTCACGAATGAAGTATGTGGGAACATGGGCAACTGAAGTTGAAATACTGGCAGCTGTTGGGAACAGATATTCACACATTTACAGGTAATGGATGGTTAACATATTCAAAGAGTCAAATTAACAGTGAATTGGCCACAAGGGGGCACAGTGAAACTGGAATTTACTTAAACAACTCTGGTCAGTGTCATTATGAAGTTGTACAATGTGTAAAGGTCAGAGATATGCAGGGTGTGTGTGCCAAAAGATGCAAAGAAAGTACTTGCGGTAAGCCCACAGATATGACAGCATTAAAACGGAAAATAACAAATATGTCTGAAGCTAAATATTGGCATAATTGTGAATCTACACAGAAAAGGCAGATGCTTGAAGCAAATGAGGTACATGATAATGCGTATCAATGTAAATCAAAAGATGAAACTATAGAAAGGACATGTAAAAGAGCTGCACAACAGTCTACTGAAAGTGGTAACCAAAATGTTGTAAAGAAAAGCAAATCAGAAAAAGAACGGGAGCGTTATGGAACAAATGTTGAATTTAGAGAGAAGAAAAAAAAGCAGGTATGGGAAGGTACAAAGCAGATGTAAAATACAGGACAACAGTGAAAGCACATAGTATTGAAAAGTATGGAAAATATGAGGAACATAGAAATGCAGTGAAAGACTACAGTATGAAAAAATATGACAAAGATGAGGAGCACAGAAATGCAGTGAAAGAATACAGTATGAAAAAATATGACAAAGATGAGGAGCACAGAAATGCAGTGAAAGAGTACAGTATGAAAAAATATGACAAAGATGAGGAGCACAAAAGAGCTACAAAAGAAAGAAGTGTAAGAAAGTACAAAGATGAACAGCACAGAGAAAATCTGAAAAGAATGCAGAGGAACAATGAACAAAAACAAATGGATAATGTAATTCAGTGTTTCAGAAATGCAATTGCTCATGGGCCAGAATATGTGTGTTCAGTTTGTCATCGACGGCTTTTCGAAAAACAAGTAATTCAATGCAATACAGAGAGTTATGCAAACAAAGGTAATCATGTTGCTTCAGCTGCTAATAAGTGTATAACAGATACTTACTTTCATGTGTGCACCAACATTTGTGGTGCAGATTTTTCACTGTGTGAAGGTCCTACATCTACATTATGGATATGCTATACATGTCACAGAAAACTTCTTGATGGGAAAATTCCAGCAGAAAGTGTAGCAAATAATCTCCACTTGGAACCTATTCCACCACAATTAAAGTGTTTAAATTCTCTTGAACAACATCTCATTGCACAACATATTCCATTCATGAAAATGCTTGCATTACCAAAAGGGGGACAGAATGGAGTTCATGGGCCTGTTGTATGTGTTCCATCCAGCATTGATAAAGTGACCAGTGTTCTTCCAAGATATGAAGCAGATAATCTGATGATCAGAGTAAAACTAAAGAGGAAGCTTACCTATAAAGGTCATTATGAATACCAGTTTGTAAGCAATGAGCATGTGAAAAATGCCTTAGAATACCTGACAAAAAATAATATGTGGTATGAGGATGTGCATTTCAATCACGATTGGGTAAACCCATTGTTAAAAAGCGCACAGCAGAGTGGACAGTGCAGTGACCAAGACAATGACACTATGTCAAATCATCCAGACATTGAGGATACAGATGAGCAAAATAATGCTCAGTCAGAGCAAGATAATAACCATCATGGATTGTTTTTGGACACATGCTTACAGCCTGCTGATATTGCACAAGAAGTGCTTGATCAGCATTTTGACAGCATTATGTGTGTTGCACCTACAGAAGGAAACAGTCCTGTAAAATTGCTTATGGATGTGAGTAATGAACCAAAGTCTTTTCCGGTGTTGTTTCCTACAGGAGGACCTACTTTTCATTATAAACGTGAGCAAAAGATAACATTAGCATCTGATTCATACACGCTTACTAAATGCTGATGGTAGGTTTGCTAGAAACACTGATTTTATTTTTTATGCACAGTATTTGTCAGAAGTGAATCAAATTGTGTCCAATGTGTCAATCGCATTGAGAACAGGATCTGATGATGCAGGTGGAAACAAGGTAACATCTGAAATGTTAACTGATACAGAATCTCTTAAAAAGATACCTAAACATGATGAGGGTTACAAGTTTCTGAAACCTATTCGGGGCACACCTCCTTTTTGGCAAGCTACACAAAAAGATCTGTTTGCAATGTTGAGACAGCTGGGAATTCCAACGTGGTTTTGTTCATTTTCTTCGGCAGATATGAGATGGAAAGAATTTATAGAAACTGTCCTTAAAGAGGAAGGTAGTAAACAAAGTGCTGAAGAGCTTGACTGGTGTGCCAAATGTGCCATACTGAAAAATAATCCAGTGACAGCTGCCAGAATGTTTGATCACAGATTTCACTGTTTCTTAAAACAGGTTATAATGTCACCTGCAGCTCCAATCGGAAAGATTAAAGATTATTTCTACAGTTTCAGCAACGTGGATCTCCTCATGTCCATTGCCTTTTCTGGGTTGAAGATGCACCTCAAATTGACAAAGATGATGACATAGCAGTTGTAGAATTTGTTGACAAATATGTCACTTGTGAAATCCCATCTTCAGACGATGATAAGGAATTGAATGAGATAGTTAACAGTGTTCAAAAGCACAGCACGAAGCATTCAAAGACTTGTAAGAAAAAAGGCACCACTTGTAGATTTAACTTCCCTTGCCCACCATCTGAGGAGACTTTCATTTCAAGACCTGCACAGAATGACGAAATGAATCTGGCAACAGAAGAGCAGAATATAAATGGTGAGAGCTGTAGTGCTGATGCACAAGGTCAAAGTTCATCTAATGATACACATGATGAGAATATGGGTTCTGGTACAGAATGTGAAACAACACAAATGACAAAGCAAGACACAAAAGCAATCTTAGAAGTGATCAAGAACGCTGTATCAAATTCTGATATACACTTTGCATCATCAGAATCTTTGTTTGACAGTATTGGTATATCACAATATATCTTTGAAAAAGCTTGTGCTACATTAGCCAAGAAAACAAGTGTAGTTTTGAAAAGAGACCCTAACAATATCTGGGTAAATCAGTACAATAAGGATCTGCTGAGAAGCGGGAATGCAAATATGGATATACAGTTTGTTGTGGATGCTTACTCTTGTGTAGTATACATTATCTCCTACATTTCAAAAGCAGAAAGAGAAATGGGTTTGTTACTGGATCATGCTCAGAAAGAAGCCACAAATGAAGGAAATGCAGATGCAAAACATGCTCTGAAAAGACTTGGTGGTGTGTATCTTCACAATAGAGAAGTTAGTGCTCAAGAGGCTGTATATAGAGTTGCCACCATGAGGCTGAAAGAAGGATCTCATAAGGTACAGTTCATTCCTACTGGGGAACATCCTGTTAAAATGAGTTTGCCACTACACATTCTACAAAACAAAAGTGAAGTTGATGACATTCACAAAGACAACATTTGGATGACAAGTATAGTAGATCATTATAAAAATAGACCTAAAGGAGAATTTCACAACCTATGTCTTGCTAGCTTTTGTTCAGAATACAGAGTGCTGTCAAAATCTGAAATATCAAGAAACAAGACAAATACTACAGCAGTTGAATTGAACAATGGTCTCGGATATGTTAAGAGAAGATCACGAACTCAGCCAGCAGTTGTGAGGTATGCCAGATTATCCCCCACTAAAGATCCAGAAAAATACTATCAAAGTATACTGCAACTTTTCCTGCCCTATTATGTAGACTCTCAACTTAAACCTGCAGACTTTGAGACATTTGAAAATGTCTATCAAGTAGGTGCTGTAAAGTGTGCAGATAAAATAGTGGAACCAGTAAAAATCATAGTTGACAACAATAGAGCTGCATTTCAGAAGGAAGCCGAAAATATTGATAGAGCACAGGAACTTCTTGAAGCTACTGGTCCATTGGAAGATGCATGGGCTCAAATCTGTCCTGAATCAGAATTAGAACGGTTAGAGTGCATTGAATCAACAGAAAACAACACTGAAGTTGATGCATCGGATACTGATGAAAACATTCCAGACTTGCTTTTAAAAGACAAGAATGTTGTTTCTCGGGTTGAAAACTGTCAGTGTACAATATCTAAGGAAGATGCTGAGTATCTGCTGAGGTCTTTAAATGATAAGCAGTGTGAGATATTCTACAAAATCCGTCAGTGGTGTTTGACTAAATCACTTGGTGACAATCCAGAACCATTGTGTGTATTTGTTACTGGTGGAGCTGGAACTGGGAAAAGCCATTTGATTAAAGCATTGTATTACGAGTCATCAAGAATTCTTGCTCATGCTGCGCCAAATCCTGATGATATTTGTGTTCTATTGACAGCCCCAACAGGGGTAGCTGCATACAATATTGGAGCTGCAACTATACACAGTACATTTGCAATAGGAATAGATGCAAAACTACCATATCAACCACTTGGTGAGGAAAAGATAAACACTCTCCGGTCTAAGTTTGGAAATCTCCAGGTTTTGATTATTGATGAAATATCGATGGTAGACCACAAACTTCTTGCTTATATTCATGGGAGATTAAGACAGATTAAGCAAACTGGTGACCATTCATTGTTTGGAAAAGTAAGCATCATTGCTGTGGGTGATTTCTATCAGCTATCGCCAGTGAAAGGAACAGCACTGTATAATGACACAAGGGCAGTCAATCTATGGAATGATGAGTTTTGTGTAGCAGAACTGACTGAAATCGTGAGACAGACAGATCCTGAGTCACAGATGCTCAACCGATTAAGAACCCGGAAAAAGTGTGACCAAATGAATGAAAATGATGCCACCATTCTTAAAAGTTGTAAAACTGCAGAAGAATCTGAAGAGATTCACATATTTGCAACCAATGAAGAAGTTGATAGACATAACCTAACAATGCTGCATTCAATATGCCCAGAGCCAATCTATATTAAAGCTGAAGACTTTTCCAGGAATCCAAAAAGTGGCAAGTTAGAAAAAAAAAGATGGTCATCATTACAAAGTGTTGAACACTTGTTTGGCAAAAACAGTCAGTTTGGCTGCAGGTGCTTGTGTCATGCTTCTCAAAAACATAGATGAACTAGTAAATGCTGTCTTTGGAACAGTTTCTGATATATGTTTGAGACCAGGAGAATGTTTTCCTTTTGTGATATATGTACTGTTTGATAATCCAAAAGTTGGACAAAAACTGCGTGGGAAAAAGAACAATGTGCCAGGAATACCAGACAACAGTACACCTATTGAGCCACAGGAAGACCAAGTGACAAACAGTGGTGGTGTCAGACGACAGTTTCCATTAAAAATGGCTTGGGCATGTACTGTACACAAAGTACAAGGTTTAACAGTTGAAAAAGCTGTTGTATCACTTGGAAGGATATTTGCACCAGGACAAGCATATGTAGCATTAAGTCGAGTAACAGCGTTGAATGGTCTTACAATACAAGATTTCAAAGACAAAGGTGGCATACACTCAGATGTGTCATGTACTATAATAATGCAAAATATTCAGGGTCTTCAAGCACATGTCCTGGATCTGGAGTCAGATAAGAGGATTATGAATGCTGATTGTATTTGTCTAACAGAAACCTGGTTAACAGCTGAGTGGCCACAAGAAGAACCAAAACTCAATGGATTTACATTTCACCACAAGCCAAGGTTACACTCCTATGATACCAGTGTGAAACTGTTTGCTGAACTGAAACAACAGTGCCATGGAGGAGGTGGTATGTATTGCAGAAATTATGCAGCATTCAATATTTGATGTATTTAGAAGAAATCTTGTACATTTGATTGAGAAATGAACCAGCACCCAGGTGGGAAAATCATTATGGGAGACTTCAATGAAAACATACTTGTATCTTCATCTGTTCAAAAAGTTATGGAGTGCCATGGGTTCAAGCAGTATGTGAAAGGAACAACTACGGAAAGAGGAACACTCATTGACCATGTGTATGTTAAAGATATTGATAATGTTGCTGTTCAGGTGCTACCGACATATTTCAGTTTTCATGAGGCTATATCTGTCACATTGACTTAAGCAATTTGTGTGATAGAAACATCCGCCTGAAATATCAGGGGGGCTTAAGGGTGTAAGCATAAAAGAGGACGGCACCCCTCTGTACTATGTCATTATATTATGTGATTTTATGTATGCACACTAACTGCAAAAACGATTTCCCCTCAGGGATAATAATAAAGTGAATCAAATCCTGTATATAAAATGAAAGCTCAATTTGAATATGTTAATATCTTGAAAATGTCACTTGCACTTCTCTGGTTCTGACCCCCTAATGGGTACCTATAGCAAATCCCAGGCCCGGTAGTATATACAGTATTGTTGACAGGAATGGGGTTTACATTTCCATTACTGTCAATCCACACTGCAGATATCTGCATTGGTTTTACAACACCAAGTGATGTAATGTAACTCAGCTTCTTTGGTAACAGACAGCACCTGGGGAGAGACAGGACCTAGATAGAGATGGTTCTTATTGGTGTAGCACAGCACAACATGTTTATTTTGTATGTTTATGTATTGTTGTTTTTTCTATTTTGGGTGATTTAGTTGTTTATTATGCTCTAAATGTAGTGTTAATTTGTCAGCACAGTATAGTTTTGCACTACAGTCTTCAACAGTCCCAGGCTCTGAAGTGCAGGACCTGCAAAGGACCTGCACACCACCTCCGTGAAGTTTTCTGAGGTCGGGGGATCGTGTAGCTTTATATGCTTGTAAGGGGAACAAAACCAAAGCCAGGCCAACTGCCACAGTCAGAAGATCCCTAGTCTGTACAGTGGCCAGCACCACCGTTGCTCCTGATAGAGGGCCCTATATTGTTACCATAACAACCACAGCTGGAGGGCCATGGAACTGTGCCAGTGACAGTAAAGACAATGGTTTTAAAAGGCAGGCCGGAGGCTACACTGGGACCGTATTACAGAGGTCCACAGGTCAAAATGGGGTATGACATTCATCGCAGTGGTTACACAGACACTCCCATACAGAAGCATAGTCAAATCACGGGGGTTAAACGGGCACCCCCATACAGAAGCCCAGTCAAATCACGGGGGTTAAACGGGCACCCCCATACAGAATCCCAGGTTAGTTACAGGGGTTAAACAGGCACCCCTATACAGAAGCCCTAGGGTAAGCATGAAGGTTAAATGAGTGTGCAGAGGGGTGGGGGGGAGGGGGGTATGGGGGAAGAATTGTATTCATGTTTTTAATTGTTTTGATATATTGTCTTTTTAATGAAATCATTTGATCTGAAAAACTGTAATACAAAAATAAAACCATATTTACCACCATACCAAATTCTGAGAGATTTTGTTCAAGAGTAAACATTGGTTAACATTAATATGGTTTGATAATAATAATAACTAAAACTGCAAAGCACATTTTACAGCTTCCAAGAAGTTATACAACACTAAAGTAATGCAATGTTCAAAATACTACTACTAATAAAGCAACAATAATAACAAAAGGTTGCATGTAACTTTTCAACTTCCATGCTACAGAAGCAGGTTTCAGATTTGCAGTTTGAATGCATGTCTTATTGACTATATGAATTTCAATGTCAGTGGATTTTAAAATACATTGGCAGACAGGTAGCATGCAATTGTATTTGAGTACATTTTAGCATTGTGTTTAGTTTTCATGCTTGTAAGATTCAAGATGTTAAATTTCAATTGGATCATATGAACTTGTCTAGAATAAACTTGATACAGGACATAGCCAGGGTCATGTGTGCAAACTTTCACTTCATTTTACCCAACAGTTTCAGAAAAGATCTTTTTTTCCATGCCAATCCAATATGGCCAGCAAACCGTGAGACAGAAACACTTCTCAAAGGTCAAAGGTAGAAAATTTCGTATCAATCGGACAAACCATTTCGGAGAAGATTTTTGGCCAATCCAAAATGGCTTGCAAACAATGTGACTTATGGACTTGACTTGAACAAATCTCAATATAGGTAATAACATAACTCCACACTGCAAGTTTCACATCTGTAACATAAGTGGTTTCGGAGAAGAAGATTTTTGTAAATTGTCAAAAATGTGTCACTTAAATCAATATGGCCACCAGACCATGTGACATATGGCCTCCATATTGCATGTGACTTAGCACTTCATAGCCATCTATCACTGTATTTTTCATCGAGTGGTTTGGGTTTTATAGGCTTTTGAAAATAACGGCGGGAAAATTATAATAATAACTAGAAGTTGCATGCAACTTTTAAGGCTTCCATGTTGTATCAGTAGGTTTCAGATTTGAGCAGGCATTTGTAGTTTAAATGCATGTGTTGTTAAATGTGTAATTTTCAATTTCAATCAAATTTATTAAACATTGGAGGTTTACAATCTTTTGTCATTTGTAATGCACATTTCAGTGTCACTGGACTATAAAATGAATCTCTTGCTTGCATGCATCAATTCTGTAAGGTTCCATTGCATTTTACTTATTTCTAGCATATATGTGAAGTTTTCATTATTGTGTAATTTAAAATGCCGAATGCAAGTCTCAGGTTTGGCCACTTGATGGAGGTAGAGGTCTACATAAGGAATGTCATGATGTGTCTGACGTGTAGCTGTCATTCTGGTTGGTGTGCAAGCATGCAGGTTTTGTGTCCTATCAACTTGTCTTGATCAGCTTTGACAGATCTTTCTATTAGTTTAATCACTGACAATTTAAGTACACTAGGCTATAGTTCTGAAGATTTTTGCTATCATAAGTGACATATTGTAACAGAATTTGGTGAGTTTTTTAATTTTGCTGATAGGTTTTTCTGGGGTAAATTTCATGCTTTTATAAATACACGTATTTTGCATATGTGCAAAGTCATTTCCTTGTGGCTGCCATGTTGTTGCACGCAGTCACTTGTCTCTTGCAGACATGATAGATAGCAGTGTCTATGTAATACATGCAAAGTTTCAGGGGACTGGGCTTTAGAGTTCCATACTAGTAGCTGTATTCATTTTCGCACACGGACACATGTTAAATCCAACACTGCGGCTTAACCGTGTACCTCACAAACTTAATTTTCAGGTTTTATGTTCAATGTACAGACATAGACATAGGTGCTGAGTTTCATGTGCGTACTGCATTCTAAGTGTAGAGGTAATGTGATACTTGTCTGAAGCAATGCATACATTTTATTTCATTGGCCCACTGCACCCATGGTTTTCACTTGGACAATTAGCCTTTAACACTCCTGGTAGGACTCTGTACTAGTGTCATGCATGCCAATTTGTGTCACAGTGGGTATAAGTGGAATGGATTAGAAGGCACCAAAGCTGGAATAAGAGAATGCTACATGGCGGACAAAGCGTGCACCCAGGGAACTTCTGATGAACAAGCGTAATAGTGGGGCATAAGGTATGCATGTGTATGAAGTGGCATATGCATTTGCCATTAGGTTTTGGTGAAGAAGATTTTTGTTGCATTTCACAATTTAGATTCCTATCACAATATTTAGCAACACTATGACACCAGCATGTGAAGTTTTCACTGCATTTGTAGGTATAAGTGGTTTCTACAACACTTGCGAGTTTCGTGAGTTTTCATGCATGTATAAGCGTTTTATGGACATTTGAAAGTTTCAAGTTTTCTGCATTGAAGATACAGGAAGCAATTTCCAAGTTTGTCCACATGATGGAAGTAGAGGTCTACATAACGAATGTCAGTATATGGTTGAGTCTTTTTCAACTTTGACAGATGTTTGTACTAGTGTTAAACACTGAAAATTTAAACAACGTAGGCTTAACTATGCTGTAGATATTCACTGCTGCATGTGACATGGCCTTCAGCATCAGTACCAGCGCGCTGTGTCACCTTTGGTGACAAAACTCACCACAATCAAGCATAACATTGTAATTGATTATTGTACCAAGATTGGTGAGTTTTTGAATATGTCTCATGGGTTTTTTCTGGGGTCAAATTTCATGCTTTTATAAATACGCGTATTTTGCATACGTGCTCAGTCATTTGCTTGTGGCTGCCATGTTTTTGCACGCAGTCAGTTGCCCCTTACACATTTGATAGTTTGCAGTATCTATGTAATACATGCACAGTTTCAGGGCACTGGGCTTTATCGTTCCGGAGTAGTAGCCGTTTTCATATTCGCACGCGGATTCATGTTAAATCCAACATTACGGCTAAACCGTGTACCCCACGAACTTCATTCTCTGGTTTTGTCTTCAAGGCAGAGGCATACACACATGTGCAGAGTTTCATGTGTGTACTGCATTCCAGTGTCATGGAAATGTGTAACTTGTCTGAAGTGGCGCGTATGTTTGTTTTCATTGGCCCACAGCACCCATGTTTTTTACTGGGGCAACTCGCCTTTAACAACCTTGGTAGTACTCTATAGTACTGTCATGCATGCCAATTTGTGGCACAGTGGGTATAGGTGTCTTGGAGTAGAAGGCACCAAAGCTTGAATCAGAAAACGCAGCCTGGCGGACAAAGCGTGAGACTGAGCAACTTCTGATGAACAAATGTAACAGTAGGGCATAAGGTATGTATGTGTATGAAGTGGCATATGCATGTGTCTGTTGGTTTTGGAGAAGAAGATTTTTGTAGCATTTCACAATTTTCGACACTCATCGCAACATGGCGCCGGCACCATGTGACCGACACGTGTAGTTTTCACTGCATTTGTAGGTATAAGATGTGTCTACAACACTTGCGAGTTTCGTGAGTTTTCATGCATGTATGAGCGTTTTAGGGGCATTAGAAGTTTTGGCAGAAGAAAATAAAAAAATAAAAAAATAACTAGAAGTTGCATGCAACTTTTAAGGCTTCCATGTTGTATCAGTAGGTTTCAGATTTGAGCAGGCATTTGTAGTTTAAATGCATGTGTTATTAAATGTGTAATTTTCAATTTCAATCCACTGTAGTATAGATTTGCAGTATTCATTTTTTTTCATTTGAAGTATGTATTCTAAGTCAGTGGACATTAATTTAAATTTCCTCATTGCTTGCTTCAATGATGTAAGATACCATTGTATTTTTCACTTAATTATAGCATATACACTCACCTAAAGGATTATTAGGAACACCTGTTCAATTTCTCATTAATGCAATTATCTAATCAACCAATCACATGGCAGTTGCTTCAATGCATTTAGGGGTGTGGTCCTGGTCAAGACAATCTCCTGAACTCCAAACTGAATGTCTGAATGGGAAAGAAAGGTGATTTAAGCAATTTTGAGCATGGCATGGTTGTTGGTGCCAGACGGGCCGGTCTGAGTATTTCACAATCTGCTCAGTTACTGGGATTTTCACGCACAACCATTTCTAGGGTTTACAAAGAATGGTGTGAAAAGGGAAAAACATCCAGTATGCGGCAGTCCTGTGGGCGAAAATGCCTTGTTGATGCTAGAGGTCAGAGGAGAATTGGCCGACTGATTCAAGCTGATAGAAGAGCAACTTTGACTGAAATAACCACTCGTTACAACCGAGGTATGCAGCAAAGCATTTGTGAAGCCACAACACGTACAACCTTGAGGCGGATGGGCTACAACAGCAGAAGACCCCACCGGGTACCACTCATCTCCACTACAAATAGGAAAAAGAGGCTACAATTTGCACAAGCTCACCAAAATTGGACAGTTGAAGACTGGAAAAATGTTGCCTGGTCTGATGAGTCTCGATTTCTGTTGAGACATTCAGATGGTAGAGTCAGAATTTGGCGTAAACAGAATGAGAACATGGATCCATCATGCCTTGTTACCACTGTGCAGGCTGGTGGTGGTGGTGTAATGGTGTGGGGGATGTTTTCTTGGCACACTTTAGGCCCCTTAGTGCCAATTGGGCATCGTTTAAATGCCACGGCCTACCTGAGCATTGTTTCTGACCATGTCCATCCCTTTATGACCACCATGTACCCATCCTCTGATGGCTACTTCCAGCAGGATAATGCACCATGTCACAAAGGTCGAATCATTTCAAATTGGTTTCTTGAACATGACAATGAGTTCACTGTACTAAACTGGCCCCCACAGTCACCAGATCTCAACCCAATAGAGCATCTTTGGGATGTGGTGGAACGGGAGCTTCGTGCCCTGGATGTGCATCCCACAAATCTCCATCAACTGCAAGATGCTATCCTATCAATATGGGCCAACATTTCTAAAGAATGCTTTCAGCACCTTGTTGAATCAATGCCACGTAGAATTAAGGCAGTTCTGAAGGCGAAAGGGGGTCAAACACAGTATTAGTATGGTGTTCCTAATAATCCTTTAGGTGAGTGTAAATAATAATAATAATAAAAATCCTAACAAAAACAATAGGCTTCCAGCACTTCATGCATGGAAGCCTAATAACCTGTGACCATATGCATTTATTTCCAACTTCACCATCTCTGAAATTTGATTGGCTCATCTTGGCAACCATTTTGTTTTTTCAATCAACTTGCCTTGAACAAATCTAATAGAGGAGCTAGCCAAGATCATGTCTACAAAATTTTGTATCAATCGGACCAACTGTTTCAGAGAAGAAGATCCTTGAAGATTCTTGGCCAATTCAATATGGCTGCCAAACCATGTGACTTATCGACTTGACTTGAACAAATCTGAATATAGGCCATAACATAACAACACATACCAAGTTTCACATCTGTCCCGTCTGCGGTTTTGGAGAAGAAGATTTTTGTAGATTTTCCAAAATGTGTCACTTAAGCCACTATGGCCACCAGACCACGTGACATATGGCCCCCATATTGCATATGGCATAGCACTACATAGCCATCTATCACTGTATGAAGTTTCATGAGTTTTCATCAAGCGGTTTGCACTTCATGCATGGAAGCCTAAAAATGAAAAACGCAAACCAATACTACAGTGGATTGAAATTTAAAATTACACATTTAATAACACATGCATTTAAACTACAAATGCCTGCTCAAATCTGAAACTTACTGATACAACATGGAAGCCTTAAAAGTTGCATGCATCTTCTAGTTATTATTTTTTTCTTCTGCCAGAAAGTTAAAATGCCCCTAAAATGTTCATACATGCATTAAAACTCACGAAACTCGCAAGTGTTGTAGACACCACTAATACCTGCAAATGCTGTGAAAACTGCATGTGCTGGTCACATGGTTTTGCCGCCATAAAGTATTGTGAAAAAAATTGAAATCCTACGAAAATCTTCTTCTCCAAAACCAAATGGCACATGCATATGCTACTTCATACACATACATACCTTATGCTCCACTATTACGCTTGTTCATCAGAAGTTCCTCAGGTGCACGTTTGTCAGCCATGTAGCATTCTCTGATTCCAGCTTTGGTGCCTTCTAATCCATGCCACTTATACCCACTGTGACACTAGTACAGAGTCCTACCAAGGCTGTTAAAGGCTAGTTGCCCCATTGAAAAACATGGGTGCCGTGGGCCATTGAAAAAAAACATATGCACCTCTTCAGACAAGTTACACATTTCCAGCACACTTGAATGCACTACACACATGAAACTCAGCACCTATGTCTATGTCTGTGCATTGAACATAAACCTGATAATGAAGTTTGTGGGGTACACGGTTAAGCCGCAATGTTGGATTTAACATGTGGCCGCTTGCAAAATGAAAACAGCTACTATTCCGGAACTCTAAAGTCCAGTGCCCTGAAACTGTGCATGTCTTACATAGACACTGCTATCTATCATGTCTGCAAGAGGCAAGTGACTGCATTCAAAAACATGGCAGCCACAAAAAATTACTGTGCACGAATGCAAAATATGCGTATTTATTAAAGCATGAAATTGACCCCAGAAAAACCTATAAGCTTGGTGCAGTGTGGTTGAGACAGTGGTAGGTGAGGGTCAATGTCTTGAACTGAATGCATGCCGGTATCGGGAGCCAGTGGAGGGAGCGGAGCAGTGGAGTAGCGTGTGCGAATCGGGGCAGAGAGAATACCAGATGAGCCGTTCTGGATGAGCTGGAGCGGGCGGGTAGTAGTTGCAGGAAGGCCGGCCAGGAGGGAGTTGCAGTAGTCCAGGCGGGAGAGGACCAGTGACTGGACAAGCAGCTGAGTCGAGTAGTCGGTGAGGAAGGGATGGATTCGGTGTATGTTGCTCAGGAAGAATCTACAGGTGCGTGTCAGCGTGGTGATGTGCTGGGTGTAGGAGAGCGCAGGATCGAGGGTGACTGCTAGATTTTTAGCAGAAGAAGGAGAGAGTGTGGTGGATTCCAAGGGGATCGAGATGGCGAGGTCAGCAGAAGGTGAGGAAGAGTGGGGGAAAAACAGGAGATCTGATTTGGAGAGGTTGAGCTTGAGGTGGTGTGAGTGCATCCAGGCGGAGATAACAGACAAGCAGGAAGAGATATGAGAGGGGATGAGAGGGTCAGAAGAGGGAAAAGACAGGAAGATCTGGACATCATCAGCATAGAAGTGGTAAAGGAAACCATGGGATGCTATGAGGGGGCCCAGGGAGCGAGTGTAGAGAGAGAACAGTAGCGGGCTCAGGACAGATCCTTGGGGTATGCCTGTGAGTAGAGGTTGGGGGGTGGATGAGAGACCTCGCCATGTCACTTGGTAGGACCGGTCACTGAGGTAGGAGGAGAACCAGGTGAGAGCTGTCCCAGAGATTCCAAGGTCAGCGAGGCAGGAGAGGAGGATGGAGTGATCGACGGTGTCAAATGCTCCGGAGAGATCAATGAGGATGAGGACTGAGGAGAGGGAGGCAGCCCAAGCACAGCTGAAGGAGTCAGTGACTGCCAGGAGAGTCGTCTCATTGGAGTGAGCTGTGCAGAAGCCGGATTGCAGAGGATCATGGAGTGAGTGTTGGGACAGAAAGTCAGAGAGCTGACGGTGGACCGCCCACTCGAGAGTCTTTGAGAGGAAGGGGAGTAGGGAGACAGGGCGGTAGTTCTGAGGAGAGGTGGCATCAAAGGTTGGTTTCTTGAGGAGTGGGATGACAGCAGCTTGTTTAAATGCAGAGGGGAAACAGCCAGAGAGGAGTAAGGAGTTAAGGAGGGAGGAGATGAAGGGGAGAAGATCAGGAGCGTTGCATGGAGGAGGCAAGAAGGGAGAGGGTCCAGGGCACATGTTGTAGGTTTGTGGCATAGGAGGAGAGCGGAAACTTCAGCATCTGAGAGAGGTGAGAATGAAGAAAAGGAAGCTTGATCGGTGGGAGGTTTGGGTGTGATGGGAGATGAGGAGGGACTGTTGAAGAGCCTGCGGATGTCTGCAATCTTGGAGGAGAAGAAGGAGACGAAATCATCAGCAGTGAGAGATGAGGGAGGAGGAAGGGGGTGGCAAGGAGGGAGGAGAAGGTGGAGAAGAGTGGTGGTCCAAGATGTGCATGGGTGTCACGGAGAGTGCTGAAGGGGAGCAGCCTCTAGAGAAGATGAAGTCTAGCTGATGGCCAGCCCTGTGAGTGGGGGGAGATGGGGAGAGAGAAGTTAAAGGAGTGAAGGAGAGGAAGAAGTCCAGCACAGTGGGAAGGGTTGGAGAGGTGGTTGTTGAAGTCTCCCAGGAGGATGGTAGGTGACAGCAAAGGGAGGGAGGAGAGAAGAAAGTCAAGTTCATCCAGGAAGGAGGTGAGCAATCACAAAAGATTTAGACTTACTGTACATTTTGTTCAATTTTAAACCTGCAATGACACACTGTCACCACTGCTCGCTGCATATACCACAAACAGCACTGAGATAAAAAAAAAAAAAATCTTGGGCATGTACACCATTTTATTATTATTTTTGTCATTTAGCTGACACTCTTATCCAGGGCAACTTACATTGGTACCCATTTATGCAGCTGGGCATTTCAGTGGAGAAATCTAAGTGAAGTACCTTGCTAGGTACTGCCATCAAGGGTACAACAGGACTGCCCCACCCAGGATTTGAGCCCACGACCTTCCAGTTATGAGTGCAGCTCGTTACCTGTATAAAAGACACCTGGGAGCCAGAAATCTTGCTGATTGATAGGGGATCAAACACTTATTTCCCTCATTAACATGCAAATCAATTTATAACTTTTTTGAAATGCGTTTTTCTGGATTTTTTTGCTGTTATTCTGTCTCTCACTGTTAAAATACACCTACCATTAAAATTATAGACTGATCATTTCTTTGTCAGTGGGCAAACGTACAAAATCAGCAGGGGATCAAATACTTTTTTCCCTCACTGTATATACTGACACAATCACTAACACATACACACTGAAACACAAACACAGAAACTGACACTACACATAGATATAGAACTGACACACACTGATACACTCTCACACACACAGATAGAGCCAATGGACACACAAAGCAGTACATCTCCTCACCCCAATACTGCCCTCATACACACAGCTCTGTACAGCTTTCTTTCTCTCACTGAGCCCTGAATACATTTCTGGACACGGCACAATGACTGGAGCTTGACAGGTGAAAAATATTGTGTGTGTGTGTGTGTGTGTGTTTGTGTAGTATGAGTGTGGTAGTGTGTGACTAGTATAGTGTAGTGTATGTATTTCAGTGTGGAGTGCAGTGTGTATAGTATAGTGCACTCCACAGTCAGCAACAACAACAAAACAAGTTTTGACAGGTGGTTATTTCAGGTGAGGGGTAGTAGAGGCTGTTAATTTGCACATAAAGATGTGTTTTATTAATAATAATTATATATACTGGTACAATGACTAAAACTAATGCAAAACTACAAAATCATAACAACAACAACAATAGCGTGGTGACTCTGCCAGTAGCAGCTTATATCCTGCTGGGTAGGGGCAGTCATTAGATATCTTATAGAAAGAGACTTGCTACACATTGCGCTGGCTGAATGAATTCGCATTCATGTGGCCCAGGAAATTAAATGCATTAAACCATGTTGGAATAAGAAAGGAGGACAGTCACAATTCAACAACTGTGAGTATATGAAATGTACTTCTTTTCATTCATTTGCTCTGAAATATAAAACTATTTTTTTGTTTCTGTCTTTTAATACACTTGCAATGGCATCAGATATTCAAATGACAAATGCAATGTATGGACAAGAGCATGTTTATGTATTTGTTCATCCTTCATTGCTTTAAAATTATACGTATTGCAGTGTGCATAGTGTAGTGCAGTGTGTATAGTGTAGTGCAATATGGTGCAGTGTGAATAGTGTAGTGCTGTATAGTGCAGTGCGTATAGTATAGTCCAGTATAACACAGCGTGTGTGTAGTATAGTGCACTGCAGTATAGTGTAGTGTTTATAGTATAGTATAGTGCAGTTGTGCATGTGTAAGTGCAATGAATTGAAGTGTGTGTGTGTTTTTGTTTAGTGTGTCCCTGTACCCTGACCGAGTCTCTCCCCCAGGCTGCAGCGAGTCCCCACAGGGAGAATGAAGCTTCACACCCTCCTGCTGCTGGCTGGTAAGACAGGCCAACATTCACCTCACCCTCACTCTCTATCTCTTTCTATCTCTCTCCCCCATATTTCTCTCCCCCTCTGTATCTCTCTCTCCCACCATCTTTGCATCTCTTTCTGTCTTTCAGTTTATGAAGCTCCTCCTGACAATCCCTCTCCTTCTCTCCTCAGCAGTGCTGTTGGGCCCAGCACTGGGGCAGGACCCAGTCCAGATCTCGTTTGCTCGTGACCCAGTTCTGGTGGCCACAGGCAGGACGGCAATGCTGGAGGTCCAGACTGTGTCTCAGGTTCTGTCGGTGACCTGGGCAGCGCCCTCGGGGGACACGTGTGCGAGAAGGAGGGAGGGTGAGGGGTGAATAAGTGTGTGTGCGAAGTGAAAACATTACATTAAATTTAAAAATACTTCTCTCTCCCTCTAACCCCCACCACCTCTCTCTCCCTCTGCTCAGACTCAGTGATGGGGGTCAGTCTGTTTGCCCCCTCTGTTGCCCTGGAAGGGCCACGCTGTCCTGCTCCTGGACACAGGGCACAGAGACGATGGTGAGATGGAGCCTGGGGGTCACCCCACTGCCGTCTGACCCCAGGCTCATGATCTCAGGGGGCACGCTGGTGATCCAGCAGCTGAAGCGTGGGGACGCCGGGAAGTACAGCTGCACTGTCAGCAACGCAGTCGCCAGGGCAGTTCCTCTGCACAGCTCACCGTGTACTGTGAGTGAATCACTACACTCTACTGTGTCACTGTGACTGTGTGCTGTGAGTGACTGACATTACTGCAACTGTGTTCTGTCTCTGTGTACTGAAGCTTTACTGAATGGTTACCTATGACTGATATCTCTCCACCTCTCCATCTCCCTCTCTCTTACACTCCTTCTTTCCATCCCCCTCCCTCTCCCCTTCACCATCTCTCAGATGGCCCAGACTCTCCGCAGGTCAACATAGAGCAGTCCTCTAATTGTGTCAATAGGAACCAGACAGTAATTGGTCTGTCTGTCCATCTTTCCTGCTCCGCGGACTCCAGCCCCCTGCCCAGTTCTCTTGGATGCAAGAAGGCAATCCGGTCGCCAGCGGGAACCAGGCCAGCCTCACAATCGACACAAAGAGGACCAATCAGAGCGGGACGTACACATGCTCCGCCAGCAATGCTATGACTGGCCGTATATCGAACGCAGCCACTAAGATCTCTATTGTCAGTGAGTGACTGCACTGGCTGTGCCATTATAGTCTCTGTTAGACCATTATTATTGGCCATTTTACTTTAAAACCATTATTACCATTGCTATTACATTGTTATTACTGACTATTGCACAGTTACTGACACAGTTAAAAAGTTCCAATTATGTCTTTATTACTGTGCACTGTTACTATTAGAGTTACAATGATTCTGCCCATCACTGTTACTAGTTAATAGTTACTTTATCAGTTCATCTTCTTAAATATTATCATTATTATTATTATCACACCAGAAGATGAGGCAAGTCATATTGAACAAAGTGCTGTGAGGGGATGATACATATGTTAAACTAACTGTATGTGTATAGAAATGTCTGTTTATGATATATATTTCTAGAGTTCTGCTCTCAATGCTGACAGACTGTCTCCCCTGCAGGTTACTGTCTGAGTGGGGTGGCTGTGGCGGGCATTGTGATTGGCTGTGTGCTCGGACTCCTCCTCCTCATCATTCTGTTCTTCCTCTTGCTCCGCTGCAGAAACAGTACAGCCCTCTGACACTTGAATTTGCATTTTGTTTAATCTGATTGTTATGCTGTATTGTAGTGTGTAATTGTGTTGCAGTGTGTAATTAAGTATTGTTGTGTTGCAGTCAGACACAGACATGTGAACAATCAGATGAATCAGAAACCCAACAGTAGACCAATGGTGAGTCTGCTCTGCTCCTCCCACCTCTATCTTTCTCTCCCCCCCACTCCCCACCCTCAATCTCTCTGTCCTCCTCTCCCGTGCTCTCTATGCGCCTTTCCCACGTTCTATCTATTCTAATTCAAACCTTTAAATACTGTTTTATTGGGTTAAGTATTTTACAATCAATAATAAAAACATTCAAAACTAATTTTAATACTTATGATTAAAAAAAACTAAAATCAATTCTTAAAATCACTTAAAAAATTTAAAATCTAACAGTGATAAACAAAATACATGAACTCAAATAAACATGTGCAATAAATCAAATAAACTTGTGATTAGGGCAATACTGCCAAATAAATCCATTAAACAAATAAACAATATGGTCAAATACATTGAAAATAACTGAACATGCACCGGACAAAACAAAACACAAATAAAACGATAAAATAAAAAACAAACCAAAACAGTCCGATGCATTTAAAATTATAACCAAATGGCCAATGTATTTGACAAAAGAAAAAAACAAGAACAAAACCAACCAAATACCCAAACAACTAGTGCTTTTAAAATCAACTAAATCTTTAAAAACAGTTAAAATTATTTTTTTAAAAGTCATTTTTTTAAAAACAATCTTTTCATAAAAATAGTTAAAAGATCTTGGACTCGGGCTCCAGCAGGGGGAGATGGCCGTCCCCGGAGGTGGGTCCCATCACGGGATCCTGAGCTCCCCCAGATCTTGTATTTGCCAGTTCTTAAAGGCCTCCTCCTTGCCCCTCTGATGGACCTCCAGATTGACATGGTCCCTAATTAGTACCATGCCCCTCCGCGCGATGACAATTGGGTCCATCTCCTGCTTGTTGAATAAGCAGATGTTCCGTCCCTCCCACAGGGCCTGTTTCACTGCGCAGACGACATGCCACCAGCACCTCAGAGTAGAAGATCCCCTGGCTGGTCCATCTGCTGGGCGGTCGCCCGCACAGGAATGGCAAACCTGTGGAGGAACGGAGAAAACAGCAGCCAGACCCTGCAGGAGGAGGGGCAATCCCTAAAGATGTGAGCCTCCATCTCCTTCCCCAAGCAACCCTTGTAGGGGCAGATGTCATAAGGGGCTAGGCCCCTTCTGTGCATGAACACTCGGGTGGGAAGACAACGACTCACAGCCATCCAGGAGACATCTTTCTGCGTATTTGTGAGGCAAACGTGCATAGCGTTAGCCCAGATAAACCGGCAGGTTTCGGGAGGGAAATCTTCTATCCGGCTGGTCTCCTGGGTAGATCTCATCTGGCTACAGATGGTCTTATAATCCCAGGAGGCCAGCACGACTTTATGGAGGCCTACTTCGAGCGCAAAGGCTCGGAGCGCCCTGTAGAACGGCGGGGGGTCCCACGAGTGCGGCCTGCTGTTATCCATGGCGCAGAGGCCGAATGGTCTCAGGCTGCTGGCAAAATAAAAGCGGTTCATAAAACTCACTTTCTTGCCAGCAGCCTGGATGTTCTTGACCACGTAGGCCAGCCCCTGCGCCTTTATCAGCCGCACTATGTCCGGGACCCCCCTGCCTCCATCCAGGGTACCCTTCACCATTTGCACTCTCTTCAGCCTCTCCATTTTGCTCCCCCAGACAAACCGAAATATAATCCTGGTTACTAGTTTTGCGACGACCTTGTCTGGGGGGAAGATCATTCCTACGTAGAGGAGTATCGGGAAGAGGATGGCCTTTACGACCAGCACCTTACCGGCCATCGTCAAGGTCCTTGTGCTCCAGCCGTGGATCTTTCTTTGGACTTTAGATAAAGCCTCCTCCCAGCTCTGGGTGCCCGTGTTGGTCCCGTCGATCGTGATCCCCAGAACCTTGATGGACGGCTTCACAGGGAATACGGTCGGCGGGCCCCGGCCGACAGGCCATGCTCTGGAGAGGTAGACCTCGCTCTTGGCCCTATTGACAGCGGCCCCCGTCGCCCTGCAGAAGCCGTCCAGCAATTCCTCAACCCTGGCCACGGACGGCGTGTCCGTGCAGACCACGGCCACGTCGTCCATATAGGCCAGGGCTTTCAGTTGCTCTCCGCCGGAACCCGGGAGATGGAAACCTGTCACCCGGACGTCCCGGCGGATCGCCTGCATGAACGGCTCCAGACAGAGGACGTACAGCAGGGCCGACAGGGGACAACCCCTGTCTAGACCTACTCCCGACGCATCAGTTTGTACAATGAATGGTCTAGTAAAATCTGGACTACTCAAAACAGGTTCAGAACACAAAATCTGCTTCAAGCTCCCAAAACTCTTATTGCATTCCTCTGTCCAACTTATTTGATTCTTTTTGGACTTTTTCAATAAATCAGTCAATGGTGCAGCAATCTTTGAAAAGTTAGGAATAAATCTGCGATAGTAACCTGCCAACCCAAGAAACAATCTCACTTGCTTCTTGGTACTTGGCACCGTTGCTTCTGTGTTGGCCTTCACCTTGGACACCTGTGGCTTCACTTGTCCATTGCCCACCATATAACCTAAATATCTGGTTTCCGAGCTACCCAGCATACATTTCTTTGGTTTGATAGTTAAGCCTGCCTTTGCTATTTCTTTAAGCACCAGCTCTAGATGTTTCAGATGACTCGGCCAATCAGGACTATATATGATTACATCATCCAAATAAGCAGCTGCGTAACCCAAATGACTTTGTAAAAGATGGTTGCAGGTGCTCCATGTAAGCCAAATGGCATGGTCTTAAACTGAAACAGGCCACGAGTCGAAGAAAAGGCAGTTTTAAATGTGGACCTTTCTTCGAGTGGAATCTGCCAATAACCTTTAGTTAGATCAAGGGTGGTAAGAAATGTTGCCCCCCCTAGCAGATCTAACAGCTCATCTACTCTGGGTATGGTGTATGTATCAAACTGAGAAATTGCATTAATATCTCTGAAATCAACACAAAATCTAATTCCTCCCTCTTTCTTGGGTACAATGACAACTGGAGAACACCAAGCACTACTTGATGGCTCTATTACTCCCAAGGATAACATTTCATACACCTCCATATCTACTTTTGCTTGGAGTTTCTTAAGAATTCGCTGGTATGTCTTCCTGGTAGGGGAAGACTGTCCTGTGTCAATCACATGTTCAATTACCTGTGTTCTACCCAGCCGACAGGTGAACGTCTCCATAAACTTTTTTAGCAATTGATCAAGATCTGCTCTGTATCTCCTTTTTAACTGTAGGTACCTTCAGTCTAGCGTAGGCCTCATCTACCATGCTCTCCTTTAATTCTGGAAGAATAGTTAAGGCTAGATTCTTTGGTTTCCTGTCAAACCAGGGCTTTAGTAAATTAATGTGATAGATTTTTTTCTTTCTCTCAGAGAGTCCAATTTCATAATCTACGGGCCCTACTTGCCAGAGTACAATGTATGGGCCTTGCCACTGTGCCATCAGTTTGTTTGCTGCACTAGGTAGCAACAACAATACTTTGCTTCCTACCCTGAGCTGTCTCTCTTTAGCATGCTTGTTATACCAAAAGCTTTGTTTACTTTGTGACTGCTCCAGATTCTGTTTAGCCAAATCTGCACATTTAGCCAATCTATTCCTCACGCCTACCATGTATTTGATTATATTTTTGGAATCCTCAATTATTCCCTCCCAACTCTCCTTAATGAGGTCCAATGGGCCTTGAGGCTGGCGACCATAAAGCATCTCAAAGGGAGAGAACCCGAGGGACGCCTGGGGTACTTCCCTGTAAGCAAACAACAAATATGGTAACATTCTGTCCCACTGCTTGGGTTCTGTGTGCACATATTTTTTTAACATGCGTTTTAAGGTTTGATTCAACCTCTCTACCAACCCATCAGTTTGTGGGTGATAGGGGCTTGTCCTTAGGGCAGTGATACCTAGGGCTTTATACAGTTCCTTCAGCAATGAAGAAGTAAAGTTAGACCCCTGATCAGTTAGTATCTCTTTTGGTATTCCCACCCTACTGAATAGTTTAACTAATTCCTCAGCTACTCTATTAGCCGTGATCCTCCTGAGAGGCACTGCTTCTGGATATCTAGTCATACAATCACTTATAACTAGAATATACCTATTTCCTCTAGAACTGCGGGGTAGAGGACCTACAACATCCATAACAATTATCTCAAAGGGTGTATTAACCACTGGGATGAGAATCAAAGTGTGTCGATTACGGAGTAGTTCGGGAGCTACTAACTGACACTCTTGACATGACCCTGCCACGTCCTCATGGATACCTGCACAAAAGAATTGTCGTAAAATTCTCTGTAATGTTTTATCTCAACCCATGTGTCCTGCTAAAGGAATATGATGAGTAACTTCCAAAATCCCTTCTTTAAAAGGTTTCGGCACCACTAGCTGTTTTACCCTTATTCCAGTTTTAGGATGTTCACAAATTCTATACAAAATCTCATTTTGTACATTGTAACATAGAAAGTTCTTATGTACCCTACCACCAAGTCCAAGATTATACAAAGTTGCATCTTCCCTTTGATGTTTCCCAATGTCTATGATTCCTCTTTCACCTTCCCCTGGCAAACCTGTGGCCCTTAGCCATTTTGCACTTTTCCTCTCTCCTTTGGTGGGATGCTGCTTTCCACCCCCCTCAAAGATATCAGGAGAAAATGGGAAAAGTACTTCCTTTGGCTTGGAGTCTTTTTGGGCCTGTGTCTGGCTTCGAGTGACCACATTGATGTTTCCTCATTTATGGTCTGCCTCTCCTTCAACAATTCAGGAAATATGGGAATGTCCTGGCCAAGAATAACTTGGTATGGTAAGTACTTAGTCAATCCTACCTCTATCTGAAAGTCCTTTCCATTAATCCTCATGTTCACTTTTCTCACTGGATAGGCCCTGGTTTCCCCATGAACACAAGTAATTTCTGTGGCTCCTGCTGCTCGACTGTCATCCACCAAGTCCTCTCTGACTAGAGTTTGTCAACATCCAGTGTCTATTAAGCCTTTCACTGTCTTTCCCTGCACAAGTACAGTTTTGAAGAAGAATCTTCCAGCACTTTGTCTCGCTGAAGGCTCTTTTTTCGGACAAAACTGATACAAATGCCCAAGTTTGCCGCATGAGTAGCAATGTTTTTCCTGACTCCCTTAATCTTCTGCTAGTTCGAGTTCCTGAAGAGAATACTGTAGAGGATTTAAAGGCTCTTACCGTTTGCCCTCTTCGGTCTGCATCTTTGCGAGCCAGAACTAAGTCCTCCGTCAGAGTGATGGCTTTTTCCAAGGTCTGGGGACGATGCTCCTTAACCCACACTTGTAAATCCTCAGGAAGAATGGTCAGGAACTGTTCCAGGATGAGGATCTCAGACATCTGTGCTGTGCTGATTGTGCTGGGCTTGATCCACTTAGTAAATAGCTCCTTCAATCGGTTGGCCACCTCCCTGGGTCCTTCGGCATCCCGATATTTGAATTTACGGAACCTTAAATGGTATGTTTCAGGGTTGATGTCATATAGTGTCCTTTACCATTTCATAGTCCTTAGTGTCTTCACATGACATGCCACTGTAGGCCCTCTGTGCCTTTCCTCTTAAGTTGAACAGTCAGTCGAACCACCCACTGCTCCCAAGGCCATTTATATAACTGAGCCATTCTCTCAAATGTGGTTAGATATGACTCGATATCATCTTCAGGTCCTAATCTCCCCAGTTTGGCCTCATCCCAAATTGGACTTCTCTTGCATTCAGTCTCTTTTAATGCTCTCAGCATCTCTGTCCATTCCTGCCATTGTAGACGGTCTCTTTGAGACTGTTCCTCTCAACGTTCTTGTTCTATGGCCTGCTGTTCCTTCCGAAACCACTGTAGCTCTGTCGTTCTCCTTCATTCATCATCCTGACACCTTCTGTCCAGCTGTTGAACTGCCAGTCATTTCAAGAGTGCCCCCAATGTCCTCAGGAGGCTCCCCTGCTGGTACAGTAGCTGGTTCAGTGTCTGTGGCATTCTAACTAATCTTTCAAATCATAAGTTTACTCAACCCCTGTTCATCAATATAAACTAATCTCCAAATATGGAGTGATTTGTGGGAAAGAAAGGTAAGTCCTCATTCAAGCTTAATTCGTATCACATTCACACATTGTCACACAAGAAGGGAAGTTAGGGAAATATTCAGAGAAATAAGGTTAATTATACAAAATGAAATCAGACAGTTCACCCTGTCACTAACAGATACAACAATTATCTATTACATTCTATGACCTGGAGTCTATGTATTTTATTCAGCAGGAATAACGTTTTTATACTAAACTCTCTCTCTCTCTCTGTCTATCCCCTTCCCTCCCAGACCCCTCCAGTGTTGGCCTACATCCCACCCCCCCTCCCTCACCCCAGCCTGCTTCTCCAGACGCTCCCCTCATACCACAGCGGGCCACAGCACCACACACAGCCCCCCCGTGGTCCCACCTGGACCATACCATCCTACATTGACCCAGACAGACCTGTCCCTGGTCACACACTGCCCCCCACCCAGCACACTCACACACAGCCCCCTGTCGTCCAGACACAAAACCCTCCCCCACACACACACCTACAGCCCCGCTGCGGTCCCACACAGACCCTGACGTCCTACATTGACCCAGACAGGCCTGCCCCTGGTCACACACTGCCCTCTATGTTCCACATGCATGCACAGCAATGGGCCCCCACCCCCACCAACAGCACACCAGGGGCCAGAGACATGCGGTGAGTTTATTCCTGCTGAATAAAATACATAGACTCCAGCACATAGAATGTAATAGACACCCTGCACCAGCTGTGAGGGACAAGAGACCCAGAGTCAGTTTATTTATTGTTATTACATATGAATCTGTCAGTTTCTCTCCCTGCTGTTTATCACCAGGATCCCCGCGGTGGCCAGCAACGCTGAGAACTCTGACCGGAGCAGCGGCCAATCAGACAGACCGACAGCAGCACTCATCATGTCACTGACCGACCAACGCACTAGTCACCAAATAATGCAATTTTTCCATGCACCCAAGTGATGCCCTGCCAGGTGGCATCATACTGTTAGAAGTGTACCAACCAGTATATATTGAGGTCCATTTCTTGATTGATTAATTGATAGGTGTGGATGTATATATTGTGGTTTTTGTTGTCGTTGTTGTTGTTGTTGTTGTTTTATTGAAGGAAATGTTTCAGGTCTCTACCGCATCTCAGAGAAACTGTACTGGATCAAACGGAAAAACTATATTTTTGTAAAGTTCTCATCTTTAATTCCATTGAGGAATGCAAAATGTTTACAAAGTGGCTTGCATTCTTGTGCATTATTGTGATTGATGGTAAATAGTGCTAAAAATCTGATCCTGTTTATGTGTTTTTCTTTTCTAAATTCTCTCTCTCACCCCTCACTAAAGTAAAAAAGCAAATGCATTCCACTGAATGTTGACCGCTACCACTGCTGTACTGTATTGTGTCTCTCCAGGACCAGGGCTAAAGACGTGTTACACCTGTGGAAAGCTTATCATGTTTTGTAGCTTCATGGAAACAGAATAAAGCCTCAGATAATGACACCTGCTTCCTGAAGTGTACTATACTGTCTGTGACTTCCTGCGACAGACCCTGACATGGGAAAGGGGGGCAGAGAGGGAGGGATGCAGATACTGGGCTGACTCAGGATAGAATACTGTCCTGGTAAGGGAGTGGAGGCACAATCCAGTGGCTCTCATTTGTGTCTTCACTGTTGTTACTGTTATTATCAGTTGTACTGCTGGTAGTTTGAATGTTTTAAAATCAAATGGGTGCAACTCTGCAGTTTGTGTCACTATGCTGGCGTTGTCTGACAGCCAGGCCAGCAGGTGCAGTACTTCAAGATCTCCAGCAGAGGGTGCACAGAGGCCTGTGTGTGTGTGTGTGTGTGTGTGTGTGTGTGTGTGTGTGTGTGTGTGTGTGAGAGAGAGAGAGAGAGAGAGAGAGAGAGAGAGAGAGAGAGAGAGAGAGAGAGAGAGATTAAATGAGAGGAGTGTTTCCTTTGCAGGTCTTGCAGAGCACTGACCCTTTTTCAGTTTGCAGTCTGGAAAAACACTGACAGGGATTGGGTGGAGAGAAATCAACATAGAAACAGAGAGAAAAAAAGAGTAATAAACATACTCAAGACTCACACACACATCCCTTTCACACACACCCACACACACACACACACTCACTCACATCCCTTTCACACACACACACACACACACACACACACTTTCTCAAATACTCAGACTCACACACAGACAAAAGGATGTGGTTCAAGACATTTGTCGGGAGGTTCGTTGCTATGTAACTGATGACATCATCTCTCCCCTGAATTTTCTTCAAAGGATGGTGTGAGTGTGGGAGGAGAGTGGGGGTCCTATTCTTTCTTTGACATGAAAGAAACAGATTCTCTGTGATTTCTCTGCAGATACAAGCAAATGCTGCTAAAAATAGAAAGAAAGAGAAGGATGGAGGCAGGGAGAGAAATACTGAAGCAAACAGATCCAGCTGTTCAGAGATTTTAATAGGTAATAACTTTACTACACCATACTACAGCATATTGCAACATAACATGTAACACTGAAAAGTACTATATTATTCCATACTATACTATATTTTATTCAAATAAGTTATGGATTGTGGAGTGAGAGATAGAGAGAGATAGATAAGGAGTGAGGGAGGGGGCAGAGGAGGAGAGCCATAAGAAGATGAGCTCAAAGTGGTGTTGTGTTGTTGTGTGTCTCAGTGAGACATGGACGCACAATGCTATCACTGTTACACACACTATGCAAGACACACATACACTAATACACATTAACCGATATTCACACACACACACACACACACACCACACACACACACACACTCTGATACACAAACACTGACACCCACCACAAAGACTGATACACAGATGCAGACACACAGAGATAAGCACACAAACTGATACACACTCACACAGACAGATATATAGATACACACATCGATACATACTCACACTCAATATACATCACTTGAGATTTTCAACTGGGCCTTAAATAAGAGTTTGACATTTCCCTGTCTTATGGAGAGTTTCAGGTATTTGTCATTTGAAGGCCACCTTCACTCACACACACACACACACACTTTGACACATCACCTCACCCTGGGGACTAACCTGAAAACCAAACACATTTTGACACACACTTTCACATTTGACCAAAACCTGGGGTCAAAAGATGCAATTTGGGGACATTCCGAGATTTACTTGCATATATGTTATAATAACAAATATGCTTGTTTAAAATATGCTTGAATAAATTATGCATTTTACATTTGTCAGTTTTCAAAGTTTAAAATTCCACACTGTTTTATAAAAAAGGACAAAGAGCCTGTATAGGAAACATTTACAACAGTGAGGTAGGATGTTGTACAGTTGTAACTCCTACAAAATATTAAGTAATCCTGAATGATATTAACATTTGGTAAATATATATTCTATTTTTCAGCAGTTAAAAAAAAATACACATTGCTGTATACAAAATTAAACCAAATCTGTATAAGAAACACTTACATGGCTGAGGTAGGATGGTGTACAGTTGTAACTCATACAATACATTTCTGAAATAAATCCTGAATTATATTAACATTTGGTAACAAAGTACATAAACTCAATTTATTAGTTTTCAATAGAAGTCCACATTGCTATAAAAACATACAACGGAACCTGTATAAACATTTATATGAGTGAGGTAGAATGTTGTACAGTTGTAACTAGTAAAAAATATTGAGAAAAAATGTAACTTTAACATTTCGGAACAAAATATGTTCATAATAAGGTTGTTAGTTTTCAATACAAATCCAGATGGTGAAATCCAAAATTATGAAATCAACATTTACAATAGTGCGGTAGGTTGTTGCATAGTAACCAGTATAAAGACTTCTACACCAAATACTAAATTACATGAATATTGTCAGTTAGCAAACATGCTGAGGTAAGCTTTTGGTTGGGGTAGGATGTACAGAACATTTGTACAAGAAATCCTGAACGATATGTATTAAGAGTTTTCAGTTTTCAGTTTTCAGAGTTTCAGTTTTCAATCAAAATCCAAATTGCTGTATATAAAAAGAACGCAGAACCTTTACAACACATAAACATTTATTTACATGGTTGAAGCAGGTTGTTGCATACTTGTAACTAGTAGCAAATTCATGATACTATCATTTGGTAATAAACTATGTATATGATTTAAGGATTTATTTATTTATTGGTGTCAGTTTTCTAAATAAATCCAATCTGCTCTAAAGAGAATAAGAACTGTGATACAAAGTTGGTTGGGGCATACAAGCCCTTCCACGCAAACACGGAGAAGGATTTGGGTCTAAGAACCTGTTGTACAGCACCCCCATAAGTGGCTCCGGACTGGTTAAAACAGGGAGCAGACAGCATCTGTCTAGAGGAGATTTCAAGATATTTGTAGGGATTGGTTTTCAAAATAAATCCACACTACTCTACAAAAAAATTAAAAACATTTGCTGTCCGGAGTGTGGGACCTGTCATTCTGGAGATCAGTGTGGGGATTCACATACACCCATACCCCACGTCTCTGATGTCCAGGATTCAGGAATTGATGTAAGTCTTAATGGTGGTTTAGCAAAACACCTGCACCTACAGTGAGGGGAAAAAGTATCTGATCCCCTGCTGATTTTGTACGTTTGCCCACTGACAAAGAAATGATCAGTCTATAATTTTAATGGTAGGTGTATTTTAACAATGAGAGAAAGAATAACAACAACAAAATCCAGAAAAACGCATTTCAAAAAATGTATACATTGATTTGCATGTTAATGAGGGAAATAAGTATTTGATCCTCTATCAATCAGCAAGATTTCTGGCTCCCAGGTGTCTTTTATACAGGTAACGAGCTGAGATTAGGAGCACTCTCTTAAAGGGAGTGCTCCTAATCTCAGCTCGTTACCTGTATAAAAGACACCTGTCCACAGAAGCAATCAATCAATCAGATTCCAAACTCTCCACCATGGCCAAGACCAAAGAGCTGTCCAAGGATGTCAGGGACAAGATTGTAGACCTACACAAGGCTGGAATGAGCTACAAGACCATCGCCAAGCAGCTTGGTGAGAAGGTGACAACAGTTGGTGCAATTATTCGCAATTGGAAGAAACACAAAATAACTGTCAGTTTCCCTCGGTCTGGGGCTCCATGCAAGATCTCACCTCGTGGAGTTTCAATGATCATGAAAACGGTGAGGAATCAGCCCAGAACTACACGGGAGGATCTTGTTAATGATCTCAAGGCAGCTGGGACCATAGTCACCAAGAAAACAATTGGTAACACACTATGCCGTGAAGGACTGAAATCCTGCAGCGCCCGCAAGGTCCCCCTGCTCAAGAAAGCACATGTACAGGCCCGTCTGAAGTTTGCCAATGAACATCTGAATGATTCAGAGGAGAACTGGGTGAAAGTGTTGTGGTCAGATGAGACCAAATCAAGCTCTTTGGCATCAACTCAACTCGCCGTGTTTGGAGGAGGAGGAATGACCCCAAGAACACCATCCCCACCGTCAAACATGGAGGTGGAAACATTATGCTTTTTTCTGCTAAGGGGACAGGACAACTGCACCGCATCACAGGGACAATGGACGGGGCCATGTACCGTCAAATCTTGGGTGAGAACCTCCTTCCCTCAGCCAGGGCATTGAAAATGGTTCGTGGATGGGTATTCCAGCATGAGAATGACCCAAAACACACAGCCAAGGCAACAAAGGAGTGGCTCAAGAAGAAGCACATTAAGGTCCTGGAGTGGCCTAGCCAGTCTCCAGACCTTAATCCCATAGAAAATGTTTCTTGAATTTTTTGTTGTTATTCTGTCTCTCACTGTTAAAATACACCTACCATTAAAATTATAGACTGATCATTTCTTTGTCAGTGGGCAAACGTACAAAATCAGCAGGGGATCAAATACTTTTTTCCCTCACTGTATATTCTAATAAGATTTTGTAACATTTGAAAATCAAAAATTTACTGTAATTTAATCAGTATATAATGTTGTGCATTTCTGTTGAAAACAAACCTGATGTTTGCATTCTTGTGCTAATCCAGCTATGGGTCGGTCACATTTTTCTCTCAGTTTATAATTTTTCATGCGTCACCACAGGTACTTACAATTTATGGAACGGCAATGCATGGAGTATGAACACAGCTGTTCTATGTTGATTGCAGGGAAGGAGATCCACTTCCTGTCTTCAGAACATCAATCGTGTGTGCAGAAGTACCTCAGCTGTGAAGCTGTTGCATCAAAACTGAAATACAGGCATAAACATTTATTCTTGATTAAATTATGACTTAAATGTGAATGTCTCATGTCTGAATTGTTGTTTCCCTGTGTTTAATTGCACTTCAGGAGCCCCTACCATCACACAGATATGATCAAAGAAGTCTGTGCATCAAGACAAGCTGAGGTTTCTCATTGAAAATGTTATGAAGAATTGAAAGAAGTTACACATTTTAAATCGATTAATGAAAACAAGTTTATATATATATATATTTATTTTATTTTTGGCAGTAGTCGAAACTTTGCCTGTGTTTGCCGTGTAGCATTTCAAAACTGTGCTATTTGAATGTTGAATGCGACACCTTTCAACCAACTTTGCTACAGGGAGCTAAACTTTAGTTCATTTAGGTCTCTATTTAAAAAAAATAACATCTAAATATACTGCTTACTTATCATGTAACCAAAAATGTATGAATTCACTGAAAGCTCATTATAATTCTAATCCTGGACAGCCATTAGCTAACATTTAAAAATGTAAGCACATTAAGCTTTTAAGAGTCTGCCTTACAATAAATATGTTTATTGTGGATGCTGGAATATCAAATTTAATTTAAATAATATGGCATCATATACTTAACACTTTAATTTAAACAAATATTATACAAGTGAAAATAAGTTATTTACTAAGCACCATTGCTTTCCATGCTACATCAAATAATAGACAAGGTATTGTCTTTGTTTTTCATTCAAACAAATTCACCTCTACCCCACGACAAAATGTAATCACAAATTGCAAATCACAAATCCGTCCCATTGAAAACAGCACCAAAATTACAACATAAGTACGCAGTAATTGAAGATCAAACAAAAAATCGCATTAAAAGTTAGTTTGCTCAGCTCATCTTTCTGGGAACATTGTATAGTTTAATATCTCAAGTCTGCTATATTAACTTAAGTATATTTACTTACACACATGCCCACATGGCATCTCCACCTGACACAGCATAACTGGTCACACCTACACTCTATCACAGGTGTCTACAGCAGGGTTAACAGGTCCAAGAAAATTTTCCAGTCCAATAACAACTCAAAACCCACCCAAAAGGAATGAAAAGTAGCCCGATTTTTTCCCATCCAATCAGAGACAACTGCTGGATTCCCACAAAAAGCCTTAAAAGAAATGTTTACCATTCCTTTTGATTTATTTATTGTTTTAAATCCTATTTGGATGGTTTCAGCTAGGCTAAAATGTAGTAGGCCCTAATTAAATGTAGTAACTACAGCATATGTGACTTGTACTTTTCTCTTCTCTTCTCTTCTCTTCTCTTCTCTTCTCTTCTATTCTCTTCTCTCCATACTTGCTGTTGTTCTGTCAAAACACAGGTGTCAATATTAAATTAACCTACACTGGCAAACTCAATTAACAAAAACTAGCTATTAGCAAGGTTATTAACAATATGCTTACTGGATGAACTTGAACACTTGTCCTTTGTTTTTGTTCTTTTTTGTCTTCTCTTTTTTCAGAACTCTTCAGAACATTTTCTTGTTACATTTTATGAGGCCTAACTGTGCCGCTTCCTTTCAATTACAACTTTGAACAGAACTATCTCTAGAAACTTAGGGCTGTATCCTTTTAGAAATGTGTGTCCTTTTTCCCCCTCCTCCTCAGGTGGTGCTGAATAGATTTCAGCAGTAAAGAGAGAAAGCATCTGTGGTGATGGTTTGAATTCATGGCAGCAGATTTTTCTTGTCTGCATGTAAGCTCGGATCATCATTATATTTAGCAAAGACTTCTGCTCTAGCCTCTTTCGTAGCTTGTTCTTTATCAGTGACATTTGAGAAAATGAACAATCAACTGCTGCATTGTTGAATGTTAAAGCAAGAAGGCACAATGCAAAAATTATTTGTATCCACAGTACAGACAATTAAAATTTGCGTCAGTTTAATTATCTTGCATATTTATACTTTGCATTTTGTAGTAGTGTATGATTTTTTAAACCAGTGAAACTGTATCTTGATCAGTCACGGCGGCAGGATGAGCAGGGGGTGGGGGGGGTTCAAATTATGTCTGAGGTCGTGGATGGTGCTGGCAAAGTGTGGTGGTGGGGGGTGGATGGTGCTGGCGAAGTGCGGTGGGCGGGTGGATGGTGCTGGCAAAGTTCGGTGAGGGGGGTGGGGGAGTAAAGTTACAGACAATCTGCATCAACGCACGTCAGTTTTGTAACAAGAATGCACATAACCATAAGACATTTCTACATGGACAATTAATAACCGGATCAAAATATAATGTGAAGGGGCACAATATTCCCCCTTTTGCCCCCCGGTGGCGCCAGCAATAAAACGCTTCACATCCCGGATCAAAGTTGGCTAACAGAATTTTCTCTGGACCAGGGATAGAGTACGCTGGATTCCAGGGTGTCCTGAAGCAGGGGAAGAGTGAAGCCATTGGATAAGTTGCAAAAGCACGGAGGATGGAACATAAGTCTGGGTCATGGGGCAGGCAGGAGGAACTGGGTTGGAGACAAGGGCTTGCAGGATGAGGTCCAAGATATTCCATCGGATGGGAGCTACAACGCAAGTAGGTTCCAGTATGGGTTCTGTAGATAGGGGTGTTGAGTGAGAGTCATATTGATGAGATAGGGCATCTGCCTTTGTATTCTTGGAACCGGGTCGGAATGTGATGGTGAAGTGAAACGGGTAAAAATTCGAGCCCAGCGTGCCTGGGTCATTTTGCAGAACGGATATATTCCAGGTTTCGGTGATCTGTTAAGACCAGGAATAGATACTTAGCTCCCTCTAACCAATGCTAACCAATGCTGCCACTCTTCAAAAGCTAGTTTGATGGCAAAGAGTTAATGATTTCCAATTTCGTAATTGCGTGCTGCTGGTGACAAGTTCCGGGAGAAGAAGGCACATGGAAAAAGTTTTGGTGGTTACCCATTTCTTTGGGAAAGCACACCCCCTACCCCAGATTCAGAGGCGTCCACCTCAACAATGAATGGGAGAGAAGGGTGAGAATCGGGGCTGATATGAACAAGGTCTTGAGATGAAGGAAAGCATTATTCGCTGCTTCTGACCAGGTTAATCTGCAGGCTCGGTTTTAAGATCGGACTGTAACTAGACTGGGAACAAGACTTAGCAGTGACCTGGGAGAACAAAGAGGTTTATATAGTGAGTTGATGAACTGGGGGAATTGGAGACAGGTGTGCTGATTAATACAATAATTGGTTAGAATTAACCTGGCTGATGGAAACAACAAGCCAGAGCAAAACTGGAGAGAGGGTGACCCCTGGTGGTGAATTCAGGATGGGGACATTACAATCTGTGTATTCAGCAAGTCCTCCATTTTATTGTCTTCTGTATTGTTCCATTCTAGAGTGTGAATTACTCTCCACTGTTGCTCTGCTTTTCCTACATCTCCCTTGAAGAGGTGGTAAAATGGAAGATCATCAAGCCATGGCTTACTTGAGGACAGAACATGTTTCGGTGACAGGAATTTAAGAGCCTCTAATTGTTTGATGTTATCTGGAAGTGTCTTCCTAATCTCCTTAGATAACTCCAGCATGTAGTCCCTGCACCTGTGTATCATGTCCTGTTCCGCTCAGTCACTTATTCCCTTTGATTCATGCAAGGGAAGACGAAACTGCACCCCAAAGTCTACAGCTTCAAGGTGCAAAATATTCTCATCAGAAAGGTTAAACTCCATGATGTCCTGCCAGCCCAGGGATGTCTTTGACTTCGGCAATCCTATACACTCAAGAAGGGACTGGTAAAATGTTACATGTACTGTGAGAAGTTTTGCAGGATTGGGTTTGTCAAGTTGAAAGATTTGAGTAAGTCTGTTTAACTCAGACACAATTGGTTGGAGGAATTTCAGGAAGATCAGGTTAATATTGTCGCTGTACATTTGGTACAGCACTTCCACAGCATAGCTCTTCTAACTATCATTTCTCAACTGGAAATGCAACTTAAGCTCCTGTGCATACTGTGAAAGGATACGGTTGACACACTCACTAATAGAGAGACACCTAGTGTCTGACAGCTGCAGAATCTTCAGAAGGCTTTCGCCTACATTTATGGTTTTGTACAGTTACTTTTGGAGACACTGAGATATGTTGTCCACACATTGTGTTACAGCCATCCGTTGCAAGGCCAATGCAATTTGTTGTCCAGGAATTTGAACAAAGCATTTCCTATGGTCAGTGAATCACCAGCTACTATATGTATCACTCCTGCAAAGGTGTTAATAATTTGTGAGTGCTTCTTGCTGTAATATCTGATGACTATGCATAATTGTTTTCTGGTTGTGACATCAGTGCTCTCATCAACAATAAAAGTATGGTCCACTTCCTATATCCTCCAGAAGGTCTTCATGTAGTACTAGTCCTATCACCGAATTAATTAGAGCTGTGCATTTCGTTCTGTGTAAACTGATACCTTTTAAGGAAATGTCTTCCACAATGCTTCCTAAATGATCAACAGTTAAGGTGCTGGAGTGGCAAGCAACATGAGCAGCCAGCTTCAACTCTGCCTCCTTTACTGCAACATTAGTTCTTAGAAAGGAACTGGCTGTGTCAAATAAAGTTCTGGCATTTGAGAAAGGAGGTGAATTTTTTTATGCTTTTCAGTTGCAGCATGAGCTAACAGATCACTGTGGTGAGCTCTGATTTCACATTTGCAATATTTGCAGAATACTTTTTTATCATCATTTGGAACACTTCGAATCCATTCCATTAAACCTATTTGTGTCTCCCAATTCTTACTTCTTCCTCCCACATATAAAAATTAACCGCACAGACCACATGTCAATTACCATGCAAAGTGGGCATCTGGTAGCTAAGTGGGGATCTCATCCTTGTCCACATTTGGCAAAGAATTAAAATAATGTTAAATGAAGCCTAGACCCTAGTCAAGTTTCTTTTGAATTACAAAATGTTGCTATGGCAGCTGGGAAGCTAATTGATTCCCTTGATGGTAAACTATCTAAGGTTGAAACTAATTTTAATTCAGAATATTTTATTGTTGTGTATTTTGAAATGTGTTATTTTAATATGCATGTATAATAATAATAATAATAATAATAATAATAATAATAATAATAATAATAATAATAATAATAATAATAATATGATTATGTATAGGGCAGAATAGTATAATATAGTACACTAGTATTATTGTGTTGCAGATGCCCTTACAAAAAGGTAAAATGGATAAATTATTCCTTTCAGAATGAGTCAGTAAATTCATATTACCATGATATGATGTGATTTTGAAAGTATCATTGTTGTTTTTCAGTTTAGCTCTATATAAATAGATATGTAGTTTTTGTTGTTGTTTTTGTCTGACATGTAAGTTCCCAAGTGTAAGGAAATGTCAATTTCCTGGAGTATTACATTTTGATAACCATCATCACACATCTAAAAATAACCAGAAAAAATCAAAAGTCACTACACATTTGTATAAAAAATTAAATAGAGACAGACTGAAGGTTGTAGACTGAAACACTGTTCACAATTTATATGCCAAATTTGTATGACCCATCTTGTTTAGCACACACACATACACATTCACACTTGCAGACAACACCTCATTTACTGCCTGTCCTCCACCCCTCCATTCCTCTCTTCCTGTCCCTGGTGCTATCCCCTCTGCATGCCTTTCTCTTCCTCTCCCTACTATCACCTGTCTCTCTCTCTCTCTCTCATTCTCTCCATTGCTCAGAATCTGCACAGAACGATTAGGAGACAAGGTCACCTGACCATGGTTACCATAGAGACCAGTAATCAAGGATGTTTTTTCTTTTCCTTTTTCTTTCACCAGAGGACAGACAGAGAGAGAGAGGGAGGGAGACAGACAGGGAGAAGCCATCCTGCTGGGGGAGGACACACAGACAGCAGAGTTAGTGGTGCAATATCTCAGCACCTGCCACACGTTGAGAGAGGTGGACTGAGTGGGAAAATTATTGACTTTAATTATTTTCTGTATACTATTTCTATATTATTGTTTCATGCTGTTATTGTATTCATTGTTTCAGTTTTGTTTATGAAGCATTTGTTTGTATTTACCCCTTCGTGGGAATTACTTTAATTATTAGTTTTCATGCAAGAATGATACAGCAATCTACCAAAGTAATTTCACCCTGCCTACCCCTCAAGGTTAATTGTTTCTTGGTTTGTATACAAAACAATTGTCTCCAAGTCACTCTGCCTCTGACTGAAGGCTCACTGTTTCTTGAATATATAGGCCTACAGCTATTGTCTTTTGAATACCTGATCAACAATGATCAGTATGCATGGGTCAATTGAACTCATACAGCTGAATTGAGCTGGATTTGCTGTAACCTATTGTATATCAAAAATTCAAAGGGGCTTCTTCCAGCTCTCATCTCTAGTTCTTTTCCTCACTTTAAAAAGGAGTTTTGGGGTTTTTCAGGGCACGGGCGAGGCGAAAGAGGATTGCCCTGAGCAGTCACGAACAAAACAAAAGCCAGACGAGTCCACAGACAGCGAGACGGACCTGAACAAAAGCCAGACGAGTCCACAGACGGCGAGACGGACCTGAACAAAAGCCAGACAAGCCCACAGACAGCGAGACGGACCCGGACGAAGCGGAATGAATCCAAGACCGTGAAACAGACCAAAACAAAATCGGAGGCAGAGATCTATGCCTGGATACAGGAGCCGAGAGGACGCTGTCTTATGAATAGTTTTTTTAGTAAACTGCGTCACTGGGTTCCTTTTTTTTTTTTTTTACTGATCTTATTGAATTATTTGATCTTCTTTGTCTAGACTATTTTAAGGTGTTGTCTCTTTTTTATTCTTAATTGATTTTAATTGTCGATTTCTCTTAGGGGAGAATAGTGGAACTTATTTCAGCTTTCATTAGACCCTCAGAGGTAGTTGTGGGGAAGACTTCCAAGACTGATTTTCTGTTTTATTTTAAAGATTTAGTTGTGTTTGGATACTGGGGTGTATTCTTTTTCTTGGTCTTGGGCTGATATCCACATTGCTCCTCTCATAGGCTGCTTCCTGTTGAGATTTAAGTTTAATAAAATTGCTTTTTTAGATCTATTTTGTCGTGGTGTTTTATGGGGATTTCTGAGACTGGCAGAGATTTATAAGTTTTAGGACCTTATCTCTCTAAAGGTGAAATTAAGGACAGTAAAAAAAATTCTAAGGGCCAGCTGTGGCAATTATGCTAGCCGTTCCCACAATTTAGATCTCATACACAACTATGTTTTATGTAATTTTGGTTTACCTAATTCTTGACTAGTACACAAAATATACTACCTGTGTGGTTTACTGAGATTCAGTTATGCAGATGGTCGAAAGCGGGGAGGGCTGGCAGACTTGAGGACGGTTGCAAAGCTTTCAGGTTTTTGGTGGAGAAGTTCTGGTTCCGTTCAGTCTTCCTGGATTTCGTCTCCTTGGTTACTTCTCCCAGGTTGTTCCACTCCACTCCCATTTGTGCCACTCCCTAGTTTTAACTTTCTGTTTTTATACATTTTAGATAGATTCTAATCTCTTTCCTTCCAAACTTCTGATTGGTCTGGTTTGGGGTAATGAAATTGTTATTCGAATCGAAGCAGTCTTTGCCATTCCTATACCTTGATCCCTACAGAATGTGTGTTGGGGGTGTGATGGCTTTGAGGAATGCGAGAAATGGTTCAAATATTACCTAGATTTTCTAACTCTCTATATTGTCAAGTTTTAATTACATTTTCAAGTCCCTCAAAGCATGACCATACCATGACCATGATACCAAACAAGCCAGGTGTTCTTTCTCGGTTAAATGTTAAATTTGATTATTTTTGTTAGCAGCATGTAGTTTATATTTGGGTTTGTTGCCCTGGTCTATGGAATATATAAAGTGCCTTGAATGTCTGTGTTTCACAAAATAAATCTTCAATTGGAATGTGATGCTAGTCTCACTGGAGACGGGCATGGCAGCCCATTTGTCAGTTGGGGGGGTCTTCCAGCATGGATGTTTTATCTGTTATACTTTGGTGAGTACAGGCTTGTCGTAAAACACAGAGCTTCAAAGCTGTCTCCTTTAGTCCTTTAGCACAAGCCTAAATTTCTCAGTTAGGAAGGTATATGCATTTCAGTATATATTTGCCAAAATAAGGTCGTATGATTTATACTGTTGTAATATTGTTCTTTGTGTGTGTGTGGTAATTGAATATCCAGGGGGAGACTGGAACTGAGTGTCTGCGGAATATTGTAATTAAAAGGGTTAGTGAAAATCATAATTTAGAACATCGATTAAATTAGAATGGGTGACATATCAGGGTACCCAGAGCAACACATCCAGTTGTGGAAAGTGCAGAAGGAAGACAAAGGTATGGGGGTAGTAATTGTGTGTAATGCATCACAAAAGATGAGTAACGTAATAGAAGAAATAAATAAGTATGAACAGTGAGAGAAGGGAGATTATTAAGTCAGATGGAGGTTAAGGAATTAAAAGAGGAAAATAATAAATTGAAAAAGGAGTTAAGGCAGGCTAGAAAGACAGCTGGAGTTATATACAGAGTTGGTGGTATAAAGAAGTGTAAAATAAAAGACAGTAAATTGAGAGAAAACAGTGGGCAGGTTTATATGATGATGATGATGATGATGATGATGATGATATTGATTGGGATTCAGATAAAAAACATGTAATTGAAAGTTCTGGGTCAGAAGAGGAAGAGCCAGTACAGGCTGTAGGGGGTGTAAATGATATTAGAGGCCCAGGAGAGCTGGTGAAGGAGCGCAGAGAGCAACAGCGACAGCAAAGCACAGGATAGCAGGCTATGGCTCCAATAGGGATTAGAAGAAAAACAAAATGGAGACATTGAAGTTCCCCTCTCCCTGCTGGAAAATGAAGCTATAGGGGAGAAGCTCCCACCAATAAAGAAAAGAAAGAATAATCACAGGTTTAACACAGAAAGACAGTGAAACCGCTTGTAAATATGCTGAGAGGAAGTGGGCCGCGTATTGTGACCACAGTGGAATACCGAATACCATACTTAATGATCATGGCTGCTTGAAATTGTTAAAAAAGTGATTCAGTCCACATATACAAAAGGCATTATTGTCAGGTGTTAATCCTGGAGATACATTTGACACTATTATGATTTGGGCAGGAACTGTTGAATCAATGCAGAGTGAGCAGAAAGATGGTAAAATTGCAGCACTAGTGCAGGACCAAGACAAGGTATCTGTAGAGTGTGTCACATGAGAGAACTAACAAATGTGCACAAAAATGTAATAGAGAGGGACATGAAAAAGGGAAATGTTTCCACCCCAGTGGGGGAAGAGAAGGACAGTGGCGAAGGAAAACTGACAGAGAAGCAAACTTCGCAGTGGCAGCGGCAGGGTATGGCTTGGTTGGGCTACAGCCCCACCAAGAATCGTATTAGCCCCACTTCAGCCCCACCATGCAACAACCAAGAATATCACCGAGCAGAATAAGCACCAGCCAGTTCCATTTGCGTCACTGCATCATTGCTGCATGAAACTGCGTGCATTACCATGCAGTATAGTGATGTAGTGCATCACACATTACACTGATCTGAGTAAACCCTTATGGAAATGAAATATATGCAGTATATATTTTTCAAAATGTTATTGGAAAAAAAAAAAAAAATATATATATATATATATATTAAAATACATGTTACAATATCTATCTATCTATCTATCTATCTATATCTTTCTATCTATATATATATATATATATATATATATATATATATATATATACACAATATAATATTCTAAAATATGTAAATTTTTGTATATTGTGATATATTTTTCAAAATATATTAATATATTTTAAATATATTATGAAAACATCAAAATATACTTTAACATATATGTTACAATATATTGTCCTATCCTCCTGGAACATATAATAGCTTATAATATACTACAATATATTTTAAAATATATACATTATTGCTGCGTTTGTATATTGAGATATATTTTACAAAACATATCAAATTCAAGTTAAAATTTGCTTTATTGGCATGGCCAGAGTCCTCTACAATACAAGAGAGTATGTACAATACAACAGAGTAATACAATAACATTATAATATAAACAAGGATGTGAAAATACACAGAATTAAGCATTATACAAGAAATACATTATCAAAACATCAAAATATAGTTTAATATATATTACAATATATTGTCTTTTCTGGAAAATATATTACAGTATCTTATAATATACATTAAAATATGTAAATTGCAGTTTTTTATATTGTGAAATACATTAAGATATTTTTAAAATATGTGAATTATGCCCACTGTATATACTGAAATACATAATACATATACTTTATATATTTTTAAAAACTTACTTTTAAATATATAACATACACCTTGATTGTCCTCTTAACCACTTCAACTCCAGATGAAAACATGAAAACCCTTGCCAGGTACCAGATTTTGAAAAGAATGATAACACCTGACCTAAAAATGTAAATATATAATGAATGAAAAAAAGCAAATCGTGTTTTTCATTATCCCTTTATGCTCCCGTGTACATGTCCATGGTAGGAGAGAAAAACACTTTTGTTTTAAACAATAAAACAATGCAAATGCGATATACATAACTTTTTAGTTTACAATACTATACTTTGTAATAAAAACAAACTACACTTAAATGCAAATAAACAAAACGAATACAAATAATACGAAATTAACGCAAATTAAAATACACTGAAACGTTATAATAATAATAATAATAATAATAATAATAATAATAATAATAATAATAATAATAATAAACAAAGAAATAACTATGAACTAAAACTCTGTCACAATCAAAACCTGTGCCATCACCGGCTTGCTCTGTGCCATTTATTGAAATGTTCAGTACAGTAAACTTAGAAGACTGCGCTGCATTGTGATGGATCTGGCACCGCAAACGCTGCTTCACTGTCTTGTATTCAGCACTGCTTTCTGAACGTATACCGTCACAGCACTGTTTAGCTTTTGCTTAAAACGGCATCAATTACAACTTAACAAGTACAACTAGTGGAATTAATAAATTAATTTCGGGAGTGACCAACTCCGACGTCATCACACTCGCTTCCGGTCAAAGCGCATAAATACCCCGTCATCAACGTACACCGCCAGAGCTTCATTCTCTTGCGTCATTCAAGCGCGCCGCCCACACCGGCTGCCCATCGCGCTGCTTACCTGCGTCGCTTCTTTCGCTCTCCTGTCTTTAATCCGGACGATTGTTTACGCCAATGCATTCTTCGCCTGTCTCTGCCGGGAACCTGCGTTCCTCTATCGCCTTTTCGCCTTGCCGTGCCCCGATCCTCTGCATATCCTGGCATCCGGATCCTTCGCCGCCGCGATGCTCATTTCCTGTTTTTTCTAGGGTTGCCACCCGTCCCGTATAATCCGGGATCGTCCCGTATTGAACAAAAAAAAGCACTGTCCCTTACTGAGTCAATACGGGACGCGATTTCTCCCATATTTTCGTGCACACCCAAATCTATTGCATACACTACGATTTCACATACTTGGAATTACATGAGAAATAATAAAACCAAAAGAGTTTACGAGGCAGAGCGGAGAGTATTGGATCAGATTGACAGGAGTGTCTGTCCTGTCACTCAGCGCATCGCGGCCCTGGTTACGGAGACTCAGATGCGCGGGGTTTAAAAATGTCGGCGAGTAACGTCGCCTCCAGCTCAAGTCACTAAAAAGACAGAGGCTGTCCCGATACCGGACTGAGTGGCAGAAGGAGCACGAGTGGATCAGTCCTGTCAGTGGAAAGGCAAACTGTGCAGAGTATTTTCTGTCGCCCACGGCGGACTGTCCGACCTGAGGCAACATTCAGCGGCGGATACACGTCCAAGCAGCGCAAGCGCAGAGGAGCAGAGTGGAGCCGTTCAGTTCATTATACCCCAGACTTCCCCAGGGGCGGATACGTAAACTTTTGTTGGCTAATGTGTGAACTGTTATTAGATCGCTCTGTGTTTGTAGTCATTGTGTGACAGTCCTACGCCGCGCCATTGTCCCAGATGCGCGAGCTGACAGTTCTCTGAGGCTGTAAGCAGCGCGCGAGCAGGGATTGGCAAATATGCATCGAAATGTATTTTAAAATAAGATACCAAATACCTTAATTTTAAGTGTATCAAATACAGCAGCCACACCATGTATCAAAATAAACTACTCTACTTTTGTATTTTCAAAATACTAAAAATACTTTTACAAGGGAGCATTAAATCACTTCTCCAGTGGCGGCGCGGACTTTGGAGAGGCAAGGTCAGAGCTCCATCTATTATTAATCTATTAGCTTACACTGCACAATAGACTGATGGCTCTTTACCTTTAACTATACATATTCTGTAATGGAAAATGGAGAAATAAAAAACAAGTAGTCTAACTCCATAACCACAATCGCGTAAGCAAAACGGACTGCGCTATAGCCTATAGATCATTGTTCAACACCAGTGACAGCGCGATACTATAGCACCTTGATTATTGAATCACCAATGACAGCGCTGCCGCCAATATGAAATAACACACGATCAATGTATCAATTATTAAGCAAGATATTTATTGTAGATCATGTGTTTTCAAAACGGTCCTGGAGTACCCCCTGCCCTGCTGGTTCTTGTTCCAACCTAGGTCTTAATTACTTAATTGAATTGTATATTGATTTGTTAGGTCAATTAAGCAATTAAGACATCAGTTGGAACAAAAACCAGCAGGGCAGGGGGTACTCCAGGACTGGTTTGAAAACCACTGTTGTACATAATAGGCAATTTGACTTGGGTTGTTTATCCTGCACACAAATTAAATGCATTACGTGAAAGTAAATAGAGTAACACAAAATAAAACTAGAATCATTTTTCATGGCCTGCAGGCTATTGAGTATCGCTTGCATATTTTCTTTTATTCATGTCTACTGTCACCTAGCGAAACAGCTTACTGATTAGCAATTTTGAATTTGGCATTTCAAGTGGTGTAATGACATAATGCACACAAGATATAATATATTATATATTATATATTTTTTTTTGCTATGAGGTGGGGAGTGGGGGCCCTTGGGGTGTGGATCTTTAAGGGTATAAAATAGCCTACTTACATGCTATTTTACAGTTTATAGTCTAGAGGCCTAAATATGATAATGTATAAGTTATAAAAAATACATAATTTTACCAAAAATAAAGGTCAACAGTTTTTCAATGGTCAATATTTTTTTATTCGTATTCAGTTGTTTAATCGTTTTAATGATTCTTCACTTCCAGGTAATGGCTGCAGAGCTGACTCCTACACACTGTGAAGCACAACCTGAGCTACAATAGTAGTGATTGTGCACAGAAGCTCACCCAGAAAATGTTGCCGGACTCAAAGGTTGCCAAAGAAATCTCTTGTGGGAGAACAAAGGAGGAGTCCTTGGCGAAGGATGTGCTAGCACCAAAGGCCATGGAAGATGTGGTCGGGATGTTGAAGAAAGATGAAACGCCTCTACCTTTCTCCATACAGACGGATCCCTCCAACAAAAGCAACAGAAAGATGTTCCCTGTGGCGGTCCAATTCTTCACACCAGAATTTGGTTTGCAAATAAAATTATTGACTTCATCGAAAATCCCGATGAATCAGAAAAGGGGATCGTGGGGTGCCTACTGCACTCGTTGGAAACACTTGGCCTGAAAATAGAGCATGTTTCAGCTTTCAGTGCCAACAATGCAAATGTGAACTTTGAGGTCCACAACTCAGTCTTCACAATTTTGAGAAAACAACAAATCAACTTACTTCAAGGTAACTGCCATGCACACATTGTGCATAATACCCTCAAGCATGCTCTTGACAACCTGACTGTAGATGTGGAGAAAGTGTACAGCTTCTTCTCCACATCAGCAAAAAGGAGAGACACTCTGAAGGAGTTTTGTGAGTTCAGTGACATTGAGTTCAGAGAAGTCCTGCGGCATGTCACTACCAGTTGGCTTTCTCTCAACCCTGGCATCTCACGACTCCTGCAAAGCTGGTCGGCATTGAAGTCCTACTTCATCAGCCTTGGAGATGAGTGCCCCAAACAAATCAGGACTTTGTTGAAGCTCACCACTCATTCCAGAGTACAGGAGGATGATGGCGATGTTGTGAAGGTTTACCTCCTCTTCTGCAACAACATTCTCTCACCCTTTGAAGAGGTTGTCAAGAAGCTTGAGGCCAGTGCTACTACATGTGTAGAGCTGTATCCCATCATGTATTCCTTCAGTGCCAAACTAAAACCGAGGCAAAATGACCAGGGCCCTGTTTCAGAAAGCAGGTTTAGTGAAAACTCAGTTAGTTGGCTCAGAGTTGAAGGAAACTCTGGGCTGTCGGTTTCACAAAGCCAGTCACTTACTATGGCAACATACTCTGTGAAGCTAACCTGCTCGCTGGCAGGTTTTCTTCAACTAACCCGGAGTTTCTCCTCCTCTCTAGCTGAAGCCTGCAGACTGAAGGATGTGTCAGACATGGCGTGTCCTTTTCTTGACGAGCCAGTTGATATTGAAGCACAAATACTCTGCAGAAATCTCCGTTAGGAGAGGGTAATCAAGACCCCGCCTGGATGTTTTATCATTCGCTGATGATCATCTTTTTGAACGTTACCATTTTTCTGCAACTGAACAATATCCTCAGCCCTCATATCATTCATATGACACATCGTGGACATGCTCTCAGTTTGGAACAAATTATTTGTGTTGGACTTCGTTGTTTTGCCAGTGGGAGTTTTCTATATAATATTGGTGACGCTGAGCATATTTCCAAGGCAGCTGTCTGTCGGGCTGTCAGAAATGTGACTCTTGCACTGAACGTTTACTGTACACTTTTGTGGTGTTTCCAACTCGCAGACCCACAAGACGTCAAAGACTAATTACACAGAATTGCAGGTATCCGTCTAAGCAATAATTAATTTAGTATGAAACTTTAAACTTGAAGCACTAATCAGTTAATTTGATATATTTTAGGGTTTCCAGGTGTGATTGGCTACATAGATGGCACTCATATTCCTATCACAGCTCCTTCATTAAAAGAAGGCGATTATGTGAATAGGAAGTCTTTCCACAGCATTAATGTGCAGGTAGGCCTAAATAGTAGCCTTTAGCATTCCAGATTAAAGATACTTCACAATACAGCTACTGCAGTTAATTACTGCTCTGCACTGTGAAGATCATATGTGATGCAGCCCACATCATCAGCAACGTGGAAGCAAAGTGGCCTGGGTCTTTACATGACTCACAACTTGTGTACACTGAGCGCCAGATTTGCCCGTGGGGACTTATTCCACCTACCGGCTCCTCCTCTGGCTCCCTTCCTCCTCCCCACTCCTCTTCTTCGTCCTACAAGCCCTTTTCTGCTTTCCCCTGCACCCTCCTCGTGACATTATCACCAAGGGCCCTCTTCGCCTACGCCCCCCTTTGTCTGCAGCAATCATAGGCTGTGGCCTCATGCAGCCCCCCATCATCTGCTGCCTCCTCAACGGTGGCACTCTTCTCCCGTGGCCCCATGCGGACCATTGACATGCCCCCCCGTCCCCACTGGAACCCCCATGCTAGAGCCCTGCATTTCAACCCCAGCCCAACGGCCCCCGACTTATTTACACCCCTCGGGACGGTCTTCAGGCCAATTTTCACGTCATAGTTCACACATGGGCCGGGCATCGGGCTTGTTTTAGGCTCCTCCTCCTTTTTATATTTTAGACATTAATTAATTAAAATAAACTATGAGAAGTTGATGATGGTAAAACAAACATAGAAAGACATTTTATAAACTGACACTGACACACATACACAGTCTGCTCACACACACACACGCACACAGGTTTCCCATGGAGAGCATGCTACGCGCCTGCGCAGACCGGCTCGCACGGTGTTTAGTGTCCCCGCCAGCGGCAGCAGCAGCAGCGTGTCTTCAGCGCAGTTGGAAGAGGACAGAAGAAAGCAGGACTGGACTGAAACCGTCCACTGTGGATGCTGTGCTTGTTCTCCACGATGCTCTGTTAGAGACTGTTCTTCTGGCTGTTCCATGTTAAGACTAGGAGGCTGTCTTGTTTTTCGTTTGATTGGACTTTATTTTCATTAGTCTTGGAACCTATTGGACATAAGAATGGCCAAGTTCTGTGGTGACGCCTTGATTTTTGAGGTGAGGTAAGATAACCTGCGTGTTTTATTTTATGTGTTTGGATCGTATAGCCCGTTAGTTCGTTTTTCCGCACGCCGTTGCGAGCAGCAGAGCAGCCTGCCTCAGCTTGTCAAAAATGCCTTTTTACTGTGGTGGTGATAATGAACATTTAAACTAACATTGTGTGATATGCTTGAAGTGTTTTATATGTATGGATTTTATTGTAGGCAAGTCAAGTGTTGATTTGAGAGGCTAAATTGATCAAACGTGATCAACTCACTGTCAGCCGCTGGCCACTTGGTCGTCACTTTAAAAAACAAAAACTTTAACAGACAAAAAATTCTACAAACATTTTTCTAAATTAACTTAATAAAGAAACTAAAATAAATATAAATACTTTGCCATTAAAAACAAAACTGAACTATTTTAATGGGTGCAACAGTAGTATAGGCTGTGTAATGGGGGAAAAAAAAAAAACACGGGCTCCAGTCGGACTCGGGCCGAGAATTGTGATAAGCTGTCAGACAAGGGCGGGCTGGGGCCTGAGCATCTCGGGCTAGCCCTCTCTTTCCCACGCTGCAGCCCCGTTTTAGCTTCCGCTGTCTACCTACCCTCCCACAGCCCTGCTCGGTGCTCTCCCCACCCCAGTTTGCCCTGCCCGCCATCGCACATGGCCCTCATGCGGCCCACATCACCAGCAGCTCCCACATCGCATGCAGCCCCTTTTCACCAGCGACCCTCGGGGTCCTCCCTGCCCATGGCCCTCATCGCCACGACCCTCTGTGCAGTTGGCCCCCATGTGGCCCTCCCTCTCTTCCCCTCGCCACAGCCCCGTTTTCCGTAGCCCTACTTGGTGCTCTAACCGCCCCCACCCCGCCTGCCATCATCACATGGCCCTCATGCGGCCCCCATAGCCAGCAGCACTTATTGCCGGGGGCCCTCGTCGCATGCAGCAACTTTTCCGCCTGTGGCCCTCGGTGTCCTCCCCGTACGTGGCCCTCATAGCCACAACCCGCTGCGCCATTGACCCAATGTGTCCCTTTCTCTCTCCTCCTCATGGCAGCACCATTTGGCTTCCTTGGTTCCCCTACGTCCCCCACAGCCCCCTCCTCGCAGGTGCTCGAGCAACTTAACGTCTACTCTGGTCGTCTCGAACTTGTTTTAATGCTGCCCTCCTACTCCTCTTTGCCCTTCCTCTGAGATGCCAATCTCTACCGCTTTGCTTGCAGGACCTTTGAGCAGATGCTAGTGCATTCCTAAAGGCCCATCTAACCCATTCCTCCAACAGGTGTCCCTCTGTTGTGTGTTGCTGCAAACCGATATCCTTTGATCTTCCGTTGTTTAGGACCTCTTCACAGCCAGCAGCGTGTTTTCTGCAGACCTTTTCTAACCCTTCCTCCAACCGGTGTCCGCTCAACATGCACCGCCACCAGTGCAGTTTCCGTGCTTTCCTCGGCAACCCCGTCGCCACTTTGTCCTCCTCTATTCCTCCACTCCTTCATTCTTCCTAGGACTCAGGGCTGCTCTCTGCCCGCCCATCCGCCCCCCCCGCCCATCCGTCACACCGCCTTTCGTCCCGTCACTTGTCATGCCCTCGACATTTCACCAGCATCCTCGCCCCCCCTCCCCGCATTGTTCCAGATGCTACATTACTCACGTCTCCAGGTCATGACGCATGTTCTTCTGCATCGCTCCCACCTTCCGTGCTCTTTCAGCCACCCTGTAACAGCTCCACCCCCTCCTCACTTCTGCTTGGACCCAGGGCCACCCCTCCGATCCGTTCTACTGCCATTTTATTTCAACCTTTGGCTTCAAACCTGGCTTAGATTGAGTTAGTAAGTGGACACCTTAACCAGTCTGCTACGCTTCATCTCACAATTGAGATTCATCACCATTCACTCTACAACTCTGCGCTTTACTCCATCATTACATACCAGTCTGTTTCCTTCAAGCCTCTCTGTTCCTGAGAGTCTCCCCTTTTGGCGCTCAATCGCATTTCAGCCCCTTCTTTGCTTCATCTTCCTTCCTCACCTTACAGATTAACAATCTTGCCTTAAACACCCAAAACTACCCATCAGAAATTATTTCAAACCAACTTGCCTCATTCCCATGGACTCTCGCCCTGTTACGCAACTCTGTTACTCCAGGAGTCACACCTATGTACATCCGTTCAATGATAAATCAGACGCATTAACTCGACACTCATTCATCTAATCAATATCCATCTTCTTCCGCGGCACACACATCAGATCACTCGATTAATTATCACGGATGTTCCTCATCCGAAGCTTATAAAATCGCATTCCATCTGACATTCAGGAGACTCAACTAGCTTGACCTTGCTCTTAAAAGAGCATAGGCGGTACAGGGAGCCACATTACTTTTTGGGGTTTGATGGTCCGGACCGTAGCCAAGAGAATAAACCAAAATCAAATAAATCACGTTCGCCCGCCCCCACGCAAATCGGTGTTGTGAAACTACTGAAACAATATAATGAGCAATAATAATATAAAACCATGTATATACTTTTAGAAGGTGAATGGATTGTCAATAGACAGAAGGCTTCTAGACGTGCACAGTCCAGTGGAAACTATAAACACATGTGATTGTATGAAAACGGCACATGATCGCCTCCGCCCCGGGGCCATTAACACTGAAATACACAGTGTCAGATGAAGGGCTGTGTCCTCCTTTTCCTTCAGAGGGTAACGAAGCTTGTTGATTATTCCGTTGACTCTTCCTGATGTCCCCTTGTTTAGTGCCCGGACATTTCTTTAATTGCATCTGTGAAAATAAATAAATTAGTAAGGAGAGAATTAAATTATTTAAATTATTATCATCAATGGCGGGGTGAATACAAAATGATGATGTTTACACAAATCAAGTATTGACACTATGCATTTTACCTGGATTTGGTTCACAGAAAAATAGGAAACACTGGATTTTAAAGTCTCCATCGGCATCTTGCTCTGGTTTCAGTGGAAACTCTGGTCCTGATCGCCACTGGTTTAAACTCAACAAAACAAACACTGGTGCCAGTGACTCAATCCCAAAAAACACACATCAGCAACAAGTCTTTAATCCTTGTCTGTCTGAAATCTCTTAATTTAGTTCTTAACACTCAGGAAAACATTTTACATAACTAACATAAAGTAAAAAGGAAAACAGTCCATTATTTGCAACATTTATCCAAATCTACATTTCCTGCTCAACTTCAAATATTCTCCCCGCCTCCCTCTCTCCTCCAATCAGCTCAGAGTATCAAGGGTTTCAAACGTGATTGACAGCAGACCATATCACGTAAGCTCGGCGCCTGTATGGCTCAAACTCATTATAGATTAATAGATGGATAAATGGATAGATTGCTACAGGTCATAAATTAGTAATATATATTTTGTATTAATGTAAAGCATATTTGAAAATGTATACTGGTATATATACAGTTGAGACTGAAGTTTTGGCACCCTTAATTTTTAAAAGCATTATTCACTAATTTAGTTTAATATGCATTTCATTTTTTCAAATTGAGCTGCAGTGAAGATTCCAGTTGATTGGACAGAGTTAAGACAGATACAGGTCTGTAGAGTTGCAGATATTGGCAACCCCTGTCTAAAGCCCAAGTCAAGCTGAGCCCACCCAAAGCCCAGCTGCAGCCTAACCAGCTACTACCCACTTGGGTCCCAACTTTGTCCAGTCAAATTAGACAATGGCTAGTAGACCATACATACCTCCCATAACTGAGTTTGAGACTCGGGCATTTCACTACAATGCAATGTTAAATATGTTTTATTGAAATTGGAAATAATATATTTTGTGAAATATATTTTGTAAAACTTACAAATACATTTGGTGAAATATATTAATGTAAATATATTCTTAAATGCATCTTAGGTATAATTTAGGAAAATGTATTTTGAACTAAATATATTTTACATTATATTGCATGATATGTCCACATATTTTTATAATACAATACATATCATTTCCATATGGGAAATTAGTTAACATTAGCTAACGGTAGCTAGCTAAGTAATTTGGGAAATTGTAACATTGCTAACATTATTATGGATCGATCCAACCACAACAACCGGCAGATTGTGCTCCTTTGAAAACGTAAATTATGAGTTTGAATATAAATTAAATAATAGGGTCGATTTGGAAACTGTGCTGACTTCCTCGCGTTTTGTGTGGACTGGGCGGCCACCTGTTGTGCTCCATTAACTACTGTAGCTCACGCTCTCTCTCTCTCTATCTCTCTCTTACTTTCTGTGTGTGTGTGTGTGTGACGCGTGATGTACAATGCGTTGGGTTTGTAGCGGACAGGTTTTCCAGACAAGGTGAATGAGTTGAAATAGCACGAATAATATTGCCTAAACTCAGTAGTAGTGACCGTCCACGTCTGTTGCTCTCGATGTAATTATAATTGTGCGTGTGCAAAAAGGAGTCAGTGCAATCATCTAACCCAGCATCATTTTTCAAACTGTGGTACGCTGTGGTGGGGTAGCCAGTAATAGAGGCTTGGAGACGGACCACAGGTAAACAAAACAGACTTTATTAAATAAACAAAATAAACTGGCACGATGGCCAAACACAAAAGATACACAAAACTCAACACATACACAGGCTGGACCTGGTCTTCACTGTGTAAAAACATAACTTACATACTCAAACAAAACATGGGCAACACTGGACAGGTTTCCTCCCACACCCAACTCTCCAATGGGAGGCTGAGGCCTTTATATAGCAGGTGGCTGGGGTTGATTGACCTTAATTGATCAATCACCCCAGCCACCTGCAGTCCATGAGCAGGCAGGGAGGGACAATTAACCCCCCCCCCGCCACACACCTCCCCTCCCCTACGGAAGGCCGCCATCGGCCACCCCCTCCCCAGCTGGAACCCAACGCCGAGGGGAGGGCAGGAGGGCAATGCAAATGGTTCCTCTCCCCGTCCAGGTTCTCCCTCCCCTCCCGATTTTACCTCCTTTTGAGGTAATCTCCCTGGCAGTAGCGGTACCCCCTCAGGGCACAGTAGCAGCCACGACACCGGTTCTTCATCCCCGGGCGTCAGCAGGCTGACGACCCCGGGCATTGTGGATGTGTCCTCCCCGGGCAGCGGCAGCGGCAGGCTGACACCCCGGGCGGTGCGGGCGCGTCCTCCCCGGGCGGGATTCAAAAATGCAGTCTGGTACTCCGACGAACACCCCTGATCTCACCGTATTTCACCTGGAACCCCTGATCTAACCCATAGAAGCCTAATACGTGGTATTTCTCTACTGGGAAGGGTGCTATTCCATTGTGTGTGTATTCACATTGAAATTCAGATGTTGATTTGAGCCCCACCACTGTATGGATTAGCCCCACCGTAGCCAAAAAAAATACTCTGCCGCCACCAATGCACCTTCGTCAGCTCCATGCCTCAGCGCACCTCCTCTGTATACATCAGAGGAGGTAAAGAGAATGATTCAAGATGCAGTACGGGACATCAAGGACTAGGGGTGTCCGGTTTCCATTGCTGTAGGCCAAGTGCTTCAGAGGTGCACACACCAATGTAGCAACATCGGCAGTGCAGTATGATAATCGACAATGATTAGTCTCTCTAATTCAAACTGCCCCTTACCAACTATACATTTTTTGTAACCATCAAAAGTGTGGGTAGAGAAACAAAAAAGTTTTAACACAAATCAGTGTTAATAGAATAAGGAGGTGTACATATTGTGTGTAAAGGAAATAGTCTTGGACATATTTATAGGTGCTGTAATTTATTATGGGAAATAAGTGATAACTGCTTCAGAAAGTAGTATTGAGTGTTAGTAAAAGGCAAACTGGCAAATAGATTCAAATCAAGGAACCCATTTTCCAAGGAAGGTAGTAAAAGATGTCATTTTTTTTGTAAATAATGTTGGATATTTCCTCCCATCATCAGAGCTCTGGAATGGTAAAATGTCTGTCTGAACTGGAACAATGGCAAATTTGTGGAATGGGTGAACTCAAGCTTCGCACTTTTGTCTTAATGCGCTTACAAGCTATGCCCTCATGGGCTGTGGGTTTAATGACTGGGCGCCACACGCGTCTTCATGAAAGCATTTGGACTGGGACTGATCAGGACTTATAGTAATAACATAAAGCTCAGACTTCACTGACACACTAACCACATTACAGGGAAAAGCGCCAGAGAAGCTAAACAGCACAGCGATTGAGAAACTGAAAAAGAAGGAGAAAAGGAAACATATTAAATCACCACATTGTGGAGATGAAGAAATGTGTCACAATGTAAACATGGGAGAGTGGTCTCAAGCAAGAAGTGACACAAGTCCCCAATGAGAGTTCATATCCTTTTGGCAATTTACTTTATTGCAAGCACATCATGCTTCAAACAGCTCTCCTGCTGTTTCAAATTAACAGTTATTTACCTTCCTAATAAACTCAATACAGACTCACCACCGAGGTCTCATTTAAAGTCAAACCCCTCCCTTGGTTACCAACATACTAACACATTTATAGCTGTGGCTATATCCACCTCCTCCCCAGCTAAACCATTAATCAGATCCAGTTAGACCGTTGCATAATTATTAATTTAAATATAAAACAGTTCAGTTGTGTTATTGCACTTGAAACTATAAATAAATAACTCAATAAACAAATACATATATGTGGAATCACAGTATCAAATAACCTTACCAAATAGGAGCATATACAGAAATAATCAGTCAGTTTTAACAGATCCCGCCACCAGAATGTGCCCTTCACAGCCCGTATGTGCATGGGTGAAAGCTGCGTACATGCTCTAAGAACAATGCGAGAGACACAAAGCTGCGTACATCGACAGTCGCCTGTTGAGGTAAGTTTTTACATAGTAATAGAATGAGAGGCTTTATAGTAAATAAACAAACATTACAATGCAGTCAATAAACCTTTGTTATGTAATATGGAACTTGCATAAATGCAGGTGTGCACCCCATATACCCTGATCGTATTCACATCAAAACAATAACAAAATAATTACTATGCACCCTCAATCACTTCCTCTTATGTAAACATTCACTCATTGAAAATGGAAATGAGGTATATTAATGTAAATAAATCGTTCCTACACAAGACATCTCCCTTTGCACTGTTTGTAAAGTTTAATATGCAGACATGTATGCAATCATACAGTACAGAAGGCATCTATTAATATTACACTCTGTGACGCTGCAGTGAGGGAGTGCAGACTAAAGCTGCTCCGTCACAAAATGCTAAAACATTTTCCAAAACAAGATGGTGTAGATTTCAAAGTGGCATGGGCCACATACTATTTTTAAATGACTACTGATCCCAGTGTAGCCTTAGATATAGAAGGGAAAGATAGATGGGTCCACTGGTTTCAAATTAAATTGCAAAAAATAAGTGTAAGTTCCCCTTTCCCCCTTTAATATCTATATGTATCATATGATTAACAAGTTATTTTTCATTGCAGGAGGGTGGTGTGCAGTGGAAAATAACAACTGTCTTTAAAGATCTCCAATAATTATGCCTGCAGTGGTCTTCATCCTCCTCTACTTAGGACTCCTGACCTGTATGGATGGTACTGCGCCCAGACCAGGCTCTGCAGAATTTACAAGGAGCAACCAGGTGTAAATGGACACCTGGTTGCAATGCCACACACCATTATCTACATGATATAGACACAGTAGTGAATGCATGTGTAGATAATAATATATATGTAAATATGTAAATAATATATGTAAGGGGGCCACCAACCTGTCCACAGCAAGTCAGTGTGCTCCCCATGGGCTTATCCCTAAGGGTCCAGAATGAAATGTAAACACTGAAGTAACATTGAAGTCAATGTCTGTTAGATCCTTGGCAATTTCTGTGCTACATATGACATTAAATAACATATTGGAAAAAAAGCACACATTAGCAGATATATGGCTCAGAGTCAGACAGGTTTCACTAATCAACAAGTCAGAGGTGAAATTTAGATCCCGACCTGACTTTGTGGTTTGGGGCTGCCAGTTCAGGAATAAACACTATAGGTGCCGAGTTTAATAATGCAATCTGCAAAAGGAAGCCAACATAATGCACCTTTTTGTGATTTTACAAGTATTAACTAAAGCAGTAAATACTTAGCATGTTAAGGCAGTTCTAATTGATATACCAATGTCTGCATATGAGGAGAAATACTACAGAATGGGCATTGGGTTAACTGACATTTGGGTGGGAAGTTTGTAATCTATGAAATTAACACATTAATACATGTCCCATTGTAAATGAATCTGTGTTACAAGTAGAAGCCTGACTTACACTCACTCTTGGGATTTGAGTAAGTGGTTCAGGCTGATAACTGGTTGTGTACTTTCACCAATAGATATAATTTTGCTTTGACTTCCATTGTAGAGCTCAAATACTGTCCTTTACTAACATTTCATTAACAACTGTCCTCCACTGCCAGACACATGGTCCCAGTGTCAGTGTGTCCTCCTCTGCATCTGCCAGCACACAAGAGTGGCTTGGTCAAGCAGGACGTGACCATGGCTGAGGCCCATGCACATGTAGCTGAGACAGAGACTAAAATCCTGATGCCCAGAGCTCGACATGAGTTGGGTGGAGACACGTGACTGGTTTGGAATATCTCTGTTTTATCTATCCTGGTTTTCCATTTCTCATGACTAACCTGTCTCTACATTCGATGGGCTCTTTATAAACAGGATAATCTTTTAACCGGTGTTAGAGCCTCTTTTACGGTTCAACATACCAGACCTGAAACAATTTCTCTGATCCCACTATGATTCGTGTGTCCGACGTGGCTAAAATGGCCACTTGGCCAAAAGGGGGGAACTGTAGTGGTAAAATTATTTACCATAATTATTTTCTGTATATTATTTCTATATTATTGTTTCATGCTGTTATACTATTAATTGTTTCAGTTTTGTCTATGAAGCAATCATTTGTTTGTATTTACCCCTTCGTGGGAACTACTTTAATTATTAGTCATCTTTCAAGTTGGAAGAACTGAAGAAGCGGGAGGGGTTTCTGTGCACTGCCGTAGGAACCTGATCGAAACATCACTCTATCAAAGCTGCCATTGGCCACTGCGCTTGTCACTCAGAACAGGTCCCTTCCCACATCCTGTTCCACAAAACTTAACGTCAGTGCAGGTTTGTCCTCTTTTGCCACTTTGCCTGCACCCAGAACGTGAGCTCTCTGTGTCTTGTCTAGACTTATTATTATTGTTTTTACAATTATTATTATTATTATCCGGTTGGTTGGCTTCACGACTCTGCTGTCAACACCATTGATGTGTGATATGTATATATATATATATATATATATATATATATATATATACACTCACCTAAAGGATTATTAGGAACACCATACTAATACTGTGTTTGACCCCCTTTCGCCTTCAGAACTGCCTTAATTCTACGTGGCATTGATTCAACAAGGTGCTGAAAGCATTCTTTAGAAATGTTGGCCCATATTGATAGGATAGCATCTTGCAGTTGATGGAGATTTGTGGGATGCACATCCAGGGCACGAAGCTCCCGTTCCACCACATCCCAAAGATGCTCTATTGGGTTGAGATCTAGTGACTGTGGGGGCCAGTTTAGTACAGTGAACTCATTGTCATGTTCAAGAAACCAATTTGAAATGATTCGACCTTTGTGACATGGTGCATTATCCTGCTGGAAGTAGCCATCAGAGGATGGGTACATGGTGGTCATAAAGGGATGGACATGGTCAGATACAATGCTCAGGTAGGCCATGGCATTTAAACGATGCCCAATTGGCACTAAGGGGCCTAAAGTGTGCCAAGAAAACATCCCCCACACCATTACACCACCACCACCAGCCTGCACAGTGGTAACAAGGCACGATGGATCCATGTTCTCATTCTGTTTATGCCAAATTCTGACTCTACCATCTGAATGTGTCAACAGAAATCGAGACTCATCAGACCAGGCAACATTTTTCCAGTCTTCAACTGTCCAATTTTGGTGAGCTTGTGCAAATTGTAGCCTCTTTTTCTCTTTTTCCTATTTGTAGTACCCGGAGTGGTACCCGGTGGGGTCTTCTGCTGTTGTAGCCCATCCGCCTCAAGGTTGTACGTGTTGTGGCTTCACAAATGCTTTGCTGCATACCTCGGTTGTAACGAGTGGTTATTTCAGTCAAAGTTGCTCTTCTATCAGCTTGAATCAGTCGGCCCATTCTCCTCTGACCTCTAGCATCAACAAGGCATTTTCGCCCACAGGACTGCCGCATACTGGATGTTTTTCCCTTTTCACACCATTCTTTGTAAAGCCTAGAAATGGTTGTGCGTGAAAATCCCAGTAACTGAGCAGATTGTGAAATACTCAGACCGGCCCGTCTGGCACCAACAACCATGCCACGCTCAAAATTGCTTAAATCACCTTTCTTTCCCATTCAGACATTCAGTTTGGAGTTCAGGAGATTGTCTTGACCAGTACCACACCCCTAAATGCACTGAAGCAACTGCCATGTGATTGGTTGGTTAGATAATTGCATTAATGAGAAATTGAACAGGTGTTCCTAATAATCCTTTAGGTGAGTGTATATATATACATTATATAGCTGTTTCACCCCAAACTCCAATCAGTCATTTTCAAGATTTGTTTTGAAGACACAAAATTCAGGTGTAACTTTGTATTGATTTCTATCTAGTGTTTCTTTAGACCTTGCCTTTTCTTTAGATTCACTGTCTGACATTTTGTATTTTGTCTGACTACTTGTATTTACATTTACAGATATTACATTGCAAAATATATGTTGTGTACTTAGACCAGCTTACAAAGACAGGTTATAACAATTTGGAATGTAAATTATGTTTCAGTTTACATCATTCACACTGTTGGAATCTCTTTTTAATATAAATGTGTAGTGACCTATTATTTTTAATGGACATCTGCTAAGAAATAATAACTACAGTGTATATACTGTATTATACTGTATTATATTAAACTGAATATTACTGTACTGTACTATACTAATGTTTAAAGTAATGCATGATAATACACAGTACTATACTATACTATACTATACTATAGTGTTTCTCAGTGGTACTTTCTGTTTGATTTCTTGTTCATTAAAAAATATGTAATAACTGACCATGTAAGCAAAACCCTTCCTTAACCTTTATCGTCATGCACCTGTCTCTCTCTCCCTCCCTCTCCTTCTCTCCCATCCACCCTATCTCTTTCTCTCTCCCTCTCTCCTATTCAGTCCCTCTCTCTCTCTCCTATCCAGTCCCTCTCTCCCTCTCCCTTTTTCAAATTCAAAACAAGCTTTATTAGCATGACAAGTTTACACAAGTGTTGCGAAAGCATCTACAGAAATAAGTGGGAAATACAAGAAAATTGTTGAAAAAACAGAGGAAAAAGCGCAACACACATGGGGCTTCACACCCTTCCCACGAATTACTAGGCCATCTAGCGAGTTGTCAAGTTTACCCTTTCTGCGTTCACCTGTCTCCAGCTCACCTAGTCCTCAGGTGGAGTGGCGGCCCACGGGGTGAATGAATCCTTGGAATGTGTGCAGTGATTGGCTCAAAGGAAAAATACATAATGTAACACACATGCACCAAATAAAGTAATTAATCAATAAAGTGAGAAACCAGTGAAAGAGAAATTAATAGGCAATATGTGACGGTGAAATAAAGCAAGAAAAAAATCTAATATATGGTGAAATAACAAATAGTGTTAATTGGCCAATTTACTGTCCATGACAGTAGTCTTGCACCTTCCAACCTTCAATAACCATAGATGCTCTGAAACTGGTGCAAATCCAGCCCTTTGTATTTAATAGATGTTGTGTGTTGCCATCAGGTTTGTTTGCAACAGAAATGCACAACTTTACATATCGATTCAATTTAAAGGGCTGGACTCTACAATGCAGTACATTTTTGGTTTTCAAATGTTAATAAAACTTATTAACATTCATGATTTCCTATAGAAATATATTGTACTGCTAGGTACAGCTGCACATCCTATGTTACCCATATTAAAAATTCAATTTCAGTTTTAATATAGGTTATGTGGCACTGTTAGGGGATGTCCACAGTCCTGGGCACATTGATAGGTGGGGTCTTCAGGAAATATATGGGCAAGCGGGTAATATGGTTCAGAAGGGTGATTGTATTTTACCCATTTAGCAAACCAGTCCCACACTCATATCCGCAGTAAATCCCCTCCAGACCACTGCGCTCCTCCAGTGCCAGAAGACTAACTCTACCTCCTCTCTACTCCTTCCTCCAGAGCCCGCTCCTTCTCATCCCTGGCCCCTAAATGGTGGAACGACCTGCCCACCGTCAAAACAGCGGAGTCCTTGACCTCCTTCCAGTGCTTACTCAAGACGTATCTTTTCCAATAGTACTTGTAATATTAGTCCTTTATTCCTGCTAGATAGCACTTCTCAGTTTTATTATGCTTCTTGTGTTTTCGATTTTGTTTTCCTCCTTGCTCCCTTTCCCGTAGCCCTTGACTGTGACCCTACATCTTGACAGCACTTAGCTTTTACAGTCCAGGATGTAGGACCTCACTTACTGTACTTGCTTGTTTAAATTGTAAATTGGAATTTGTAAAATGTATTTTGAATTGCTATGTTTAGTTTAATTGAATTTGTAATGATTGATTTTACTTTTTACTTAACTGTATTTTTGCACTTTGTTTAACACTTATGTTGTAAGTCACCCTGTATAAGGGCGTCTGCCAAGAAATAAAAATAATAATAATAATAATAATAATAATAATAATAATAATAATAATAATAATAATAATAATAATAAATCGAAGCCCTCCATCACCAACGTCTTTTCTTCCAGGGCTTTCTCTTCAGGGGAGTGTGTTGCTAAGATTGCCAACTCCATATCCCACTCCAGCAGATAGAGAGCAGTGCCATCTCTGCTTTCAGTGAGCGTGTTTTCCAGTAGCAACAGTTTGTCCTCCCAATTCTGCCTCTGGGAATCATGGTAGCAACACCTCCTCCACTGCTGTGGTCCATGGCATTTCTCTCTCTGGAACTTATGCAGACATGAGTGGGGCTCCCGCTCAGCCTGATGTGACATCAGTGGCTCCTTTCTCTCATGGAATGTGTGGGGTTTCCCTCTCTGCCTCAGGGAATCCTGGCAGCTCCGCCTCATCCAGCCTTGTGGATAGTGGGCTCCTCCTCCATTATTGGTAACCACACTAGGATTCTCTCTTTTCCTCGCAGACCATCAGAGTTTCAATAGTTTTTTATTTGTTTTCCATAACAGGAAATTAAAACAATTGGGCATAGTACACATGAATACAAACTAACAATTGGGAGCTCTAAAACAAGTAAAATTTGTAATTTTTTTAACACGATCTAAGGGTAACTCTGACTCCACCCAACCTCGTAGGATTGACTTTTTAGCTGCTGTTAGTCCAGCCAACAAGAGCTGTCATGTCTGAAGGTTAATATTCATTTGGGAATCATCGCTGAGAAGGAGCATTCGGGGACTCAGTGGAACTTTCACACCAATCACGTCAGAAAGCACAGTGGCCACATATTTCCATAAGCATTCAATTTCCAGACATTCCCAGAATATGTAGATATGTTCCGACTACACCCTGAGTGCATTTATGGCAGAGAGGATCTGAAACTATCTTCATCTGGAATCGTTGGAATGGTGTTGCATATATTCTATGTGCTAGTTTAAAATGAATTAGCTGGTGTGCTAGATTTTTTGAGGACGAAAAGAAATTGTCCCATACTGCTTCCCAATCAGGACTACCACCCAGTTTTTCAAGCTCTCTATCCCATATTAAGGTAACTGGAAAGGAGCTATAGTCTGATTGGCTTAACTAAGGCTTCCTCAATTGGTCGCCAAGAAGCTGTACACCCTGAATCTAGCTACGTTTTAAATACCCTTAGCTGAAAAGCCCAGTAGTAATATTTAAAATTGGGTACAGCCAGGCCACCCAATGTTTTAGGGCGCCGCAAAGTTTCAACCGAATCCTTGGTCGCCTATCCTTCCAAATAAAACCAGTTATAATACAATTTAGGTACTTTTGAGGTAATGAAATTGGGATCATAGAAAATAGGAAATTAATACGAGGCAGTATATTCATTTTTATAACAGATATCCTACCATGTAATGAAACCTGTAATCCACCTAATCAAATCTGTTATGACTTTTTTTTAAACTTCAAGCATATTTTCTTTACGAATCTGCTGGAAATTTGGGGATATCTTAATGCTCAAATATTTAAAGCCTGTGAGCTGCGGCCGAATAGAGATATGGGGGAAGAGGGGTTATTGTGGCCAAACGATTCAAAGGCATATAAACAGACTTAGACCAGTTTGTATCCCGAGAGTTTACCAAAATGATCAATTAAATGCAGCACATTAGGGACTGAATCAGAAATATCAGATAGAAACAATAAAATGTCATCAGCATAAAGTTATATATGGAGCCCTGTACAGTAATGGGGGCTATATTGTTGCTTTGTCTAATAGCTTGTGCCAGTGGTTCTAAGGAAAGGACAAATAATAATGGTGACAATGGGCAGCCCTGTCGAGTACCTCTGCTGAGTGCAAACTGAGGGGATAACATTGACCCGGTCGCAGACCATCAGAGTTTAACTTGCATCTCTGCTTCTTTTTCTTTTCTTTTTCTCCTCGGTTTGGTGGTTTTTGGGCTGACAGCGGCTCAGCCCTCTCTGTCACTAGGGATGACACCAACTCAGCCCCTCCTGGCTCTGGGGGTGTACCCCTTGTACTCTTGTACCAGCCATGAATCAACTGACAGGTGCCCATGGCTGAGACACTGTGGTGTATCTTGTCGGCCCAGTTGGGCCTGCTCCCTGTCCCGGGCATCCACCCGGGCTCTCTGTGCCGCAGTCACCGCAGTCGGCTTGGAGTGCAAGCATCGGGAAAATTAGACATGCATGCATCAGTGCTTTCTGCTCCCTTTCTCGTTCCCACAGAAAGTGCTGTACAATATAATGATGAGCTGTGGAGAGATATGAGTGTCCCTTCTGTAGCCAGGGAAGGGCATTTAGGAAATCCATGCACTCCAGCTCTTTAGACCCCTCCTTCAGGCAGTGCTCGCATTCACCACCACCTGTGGAGAATTTTCTTTAGAGCAGTGTGGATTTATTATATAGGCTCTGTGTCTTTATTTATAGAATGGAATTGTATTGAAAACTGAAATAAAATGTAAAATGCATAAATTATTCTAATATATTTTACACATGTCATTGTAACATTTCATGCCCAGGTTGAGGTGAAGTCTGGGTGAGTGAGTGAATGAGTGAGTCAAGATGTCCTTCAAATTACACAAAATACCTGAAACTCCCCATAAGGCTGGGAAATGTCGATGTCTTATTTAAGGCCCAATTGAAAATCTCAAGTGATGTATATTGTTACAATGAACTTTAGAACTCCTCTAATGGAATGTCTAGTTCAAACAGCATCAGGAAAGGGGCATCTCTACAGCGGAAGCCCTTGCAAGTATGAGAATATATATGAGCAGGTGTGTGTCTGTGTGTGAATGTGTATGTGTGTGTGTGGTGGACGGTAGAGATTAGGTCAATTAAGTCATCCCCCCTCCTGATTCTCTCTTTCTATCAATTCAACTGTCATCTCCTGGTCTTTAGCCTAGTGTCCATCACTCTCTTCCTCTTTGCAGAGGAGAGCAGAAAGCAGGTGGGTGAGAAAGCCAGGCTGAGAGAGAGAGGGAGGGAGAGAGTGAAAGAGCAAGTTAAGAGGAAGGGAGAGAAGAGGTAAAGAAGCCAGAGCCTAGAAATGCAGTGTTATAGTTCAGTGACTGAATGCATTCTCCTTTTTCTCAGTTGCCATACTCTGCAGAGTGTACTGCAGGAAAAGCCCAAACACACACAACCATAGATTCACGCATACATTCTCTGATAAACACACTAACAGACATTTACTGACACACACACACCTGCTGACACTCACAGGTACTCAACAACCCACACACACCTACATACTGACACACACACTCACACAGACACACAAACAAACATACACACAAGATATCTCCTCTCTTCTCTCTACTCCTCCCTATCTCATCTTTCTCTCCTCCCTTTCTCTCCCTAACTCCGTTCTCTCACTCCCCCTCTTTTCTGTGATGTAGCCATTAGCACTGATAACTGTTTCCATAGAAACCAGTCATTTCTGACCTTCAGGCAACCATGGTAACCAGTGGAGAGCCACGCCCCTGTCTGCAGAGGCAGTCTGCCCAGTGACAAACCAGTCCTCTCCACCAATTGGTTTGCTCAGATAATACTGTAGCTAGAAACTCTGCTCTCCAAGAGATCTTCGTTCATGTGTGTGTTTGTGTAATTGTATGTCATGTATGTGAATATGTATGTGTGTGTATCAGTCTTATCTTTATCTACCTATCAGTATTCCTATTTACTGCTGTAACTGCTCTTCTTAAATCAGATGTTCTTTTAAATTATTAGTATTCTACACTCATTTACATTAGTCTATATAACAGTTGAGTACTATACAGGGTACTGGTGTAAGAGAGCAGCAGTACAATATACTCCACTACACTGACCTGCACTACACTATACTGCACTGTGTGCATCAGTGTTTATTAATGTGTGTATAGTGTGTCAGTCAGTATGCAGTGTGTCAGTCTGTGTACAGTCTATCAGTGTGTGAGCAGTGTCAGTGTAAAGCATTGTAAATCAGTGTGTATCAGTGTGTGTGTCAGAGGGTGTGCAGTGTGTATCAGTGTGTATGTGTGTGTGTACATTGTGTATCTGTGTATATCATGTTGTGTACAGTGTGTATCAGTGTCTATAATTTCATGTGTCAGAGAGTGTACAGTATGTATCAGAGTGTATGATTGTGTGTGTGTGTCAAAGGATGTGCAGTGTGTATATCAGTGCGTATGATTTGTGTGTGTACAGTATGTATCAGTGTGTATGATTGTGTGTGTTCAGAGTGTAGTAGTCACCAAAGGACCCACCAATAAACACAATAGACTACCATAAGCAGTGTGTAGCAGTGTGTTTACAGTGTTTATGGGTGTGTGCATCAATGTGTGTATCAGTCTGTGTGCAGTGAGCATCAGTGTGTGAATTAGTGTGTGTCAGAGGGTGTGCCGTGTGTAGTAGTGTGTACAGTGTGTATCAGCGTTTATCTGTGTGTGTGTTATAGTGTGTACAATCTTTATTTGTGTGTGTGTCAGTGTGTGCAGTGTGTAGCAGCGTGTTTATCAGTGTGTGTCAGATAGTATGCAGTGTGCTGTCCTGGGGGATGATGGGAAGACCCAATGGCATCTGTGTTAGGGATTACCGTCACAGCTGTCAGGGTCACCTCGCATCACGTGACCCTTACAGGATGGGGTTGCCTAGCAACCGCTTTCCAAGACCCCCTCACTCCTCTTTCCTTGCCTCCCTTCCCCCATTCATTACAATGAAAAGGTTAGACAGAGAGAGAGAGAGAAAGATAGAGAGAGGGGGAGAGTTATATATAGTGTCACTGATAAAGGAGGTTTGACACTGTGATGCTAAAATTAAACTGCTCTCTTCACTGGGGTTCATTCAGAGATAAAGAGGGAGCGGGGGAGGACAAAGAGAGAGGGAAGAGAAAGGATGCAGTGAAGGTGGTTGTAGCCAAGAGAGAGAGAGAGAGAGATGCGGTTGAAAGGGAGGGAAGGCAAAACCAAGAGTGATACATTACTGTGCATGATAGAGAGAGAAAGAGAGAGCAAGTGATTAATACATTAACACAATTAACCTGAGAGCCTAGCTATCTGACTGGAACTGCAGGTGAATGGAAATTTAAGCTCTGAGGTTTCAGGCTGTGACCTCTGATCCCACTGTGTGACCTGTGACTCAGGCAGCTACTCACAGCTCAGCTATATCTTCGATAGACACCACAGATAAAACAACTGAGTACAGCAAATGCACATTCGCATTAGTAGCAGAAAAACACAGCTACGTAAACTGTGTATACCTGTGTGTGTGTGTGTCTATAAGTGAAGTGTTATATAACCTGTGTGCTGTTGTTAATTTAAGCTGCGTGACGCAGGAGCCCAGGAACACACTGAGCCCCCCCTTACAATCCTCTTACTGAGACACTGACACCCAGGGACACTGCACACCTCCTGTATCTCTCTCTCTCCTTCTCTGTGTCTCTACACCTACTGTATCTCTCTCACACTCTCTCCTGTTCTATTTCTTAAAAAAAAAAGTTCAGTCAGTCAGTGTGTCAGTCAGTCAGTGTATCAGTCAGTTTTTGCAAACTATCCCTCAGTTAAAAACACTGAACAATATCATGGAAATGCAGACATTGCAATTTATTTTCATAACCCCTCTCTCTCTCTCCTCCTCCTCTTTTCTCTCTGCTATTCTCTATCCTCTCTCTCCCTCTCTCCCAACCCCCTGCAAGGTCATTCCCAAGGACGACATCATCCCAGCATCTCTCTCTGGATTGGCCAGTGGCTGAATGTTCCTTAAAGAGACAGCTTTCCAGTTTCTGCATATCATAACTTGCAAGAGGCCTGGCAGAGACATTAAGTGAAACTTATTCTCTCTCTCACACACACAAACACAATCAATGACAAATACAATTCCTTTGTTGGTTTTCTTTTTCTTTCTGTTTTCTTTACACAGCTGCAGAGCTGTTGAAAACTCCCTGACAACATTCCGGCCTCTGCACAAGACACACCTTTTCAAACTGCACCAATAATACCACAACCAATATCTTCTAGTACATTTATGCATCACCTGATTGGACTGATTTGCTCCCTTGTGCTCCTGGTTACTGATGTAATTTAACACATTCAATCTTTCCACTGTATCTATGTCTGTATGTATGCCTACCCTGCCCCTTGGCACACCAGGGAAAGAACACTATTGTGTTCTGGACTAGGCTGTATGCTTTTTGTATTTTACACTTATCGTGTTTACTGCACAGTTTAACACTTTGGAAATGTTTCTTGTGAAAACTGTAACGCACCCTGATTAAGGGAAGTATAAGAAATAATATTAATAAAAATAATAATAGGGGGGGTGGAGAGATAGACAGATGGTGGGGTTGAAAGAAAGGCAGATAGTTGGGTAGAGGTGGACAGAGGAAATTAAAAGGACTTCTGAAGCAGGAGAGAGGGGGAAAGCAGTAGGGAGAGGAGAGAATGAGTGAGAGGGACTGAGAGAGAGAGGGAGGCACTGCCTGCAGTGTCGGTGTGCAAGGTGCTGCAGTGTCTCTGTAGTGCTGTGTTGGCCTCTGGTTGCTCAGAGCTTTTCTTAATCTGATTGGATCCTGAAATACCTGACTACCTTGTCACTGAGCTCATCGTCTCTCTCTCCCTCTCTCTCTGTCTGTCTGATCTGTGTGTCTCCCCCTCTCTCTGTCTCTGTCTCTTTCTCTCTCTATTTCTGCCTCTCTGTCTCTTTTTCTATCCCCCTGTCCCTCAGCAGGGAGTGGAGATTAAAAATCCCTTCTGAGACCAGATTACAAAGGATCACCTTCATAGACACACTGACAACAACACACACACAGACTGATACCCACACACAGACTGGCACACACACTGATACACACACACTGACACACACATACACACACACTAATACATATAAACATACAGACACACATTGATACACACACAAACACAAACACACACAATGACACAAGCACACACTGACACACTATCACACAAATACACACAATCACACAAGAACTCCATGACACACACTCAGGTCAAATGATATAGATATTTACCCCTCCATCCCTCTTTCTTCCTCTCCCTGTTATGCCCCCTCCACCCCTCTCTTCCTCTCTCCCCCTCTTGGTCTCCCTGCTATGCCCTCTCCCTATATTTGTTTGCTCCTCCTCTCTCAGTTCAATTCATTTCAATTCAAGAAAGCTTTATTGGCATGACTAAGTTACATTAGTGTTTGCCAATGCATTGGCATACAGGTTAAGTGCTCAGGAACAGGGCAATGGGAACAATAGGTAACTATTCTTTTAAGACTTTAACATATTTAACCATGTTTTACCTAAAATGTTTTTAGATTGTAATTGATGTATACATAGTATACATAGTGTCATAAAACTATGACATGCTCACTTTCCTTCTCTCTCTCTCTCTCTCTCTCTCTCTCTCTCTCTCTCTCTCTCATTCTCTCAATTTCTCAGAGTCAGCACAATGACTAGCAGTCAAGGTCACCTGACCACGGTTATTGTAGAGACCAAGATTCAGGGGTGTTTTTATTCCCCCTTTATATTTCACTGCAGGAGAGAGAGAGAGAGAGAGAGAGAGAGAGAGAGAGAGAGAGAGAGAGAGAGAGAGAGGGGCTGAATGGGAGTGAGGGAGAGCAAAATATAGAGGAAGTGGATAGGAGAGAAAGAGTGGGAGAGAGGGAAGTTGATGGGAAATAAAGAGAGAGGAAGAAAGAGAGGGAGGTGGCGACAGAGGTTAAGGAAGGATGTTGCTTATGTGGTCAGCCATTTTGTTTCTTCAGGAACAAGAAACTTTATTAGCAGCTTTCAGACATGCTATCAGACAGTGTAACACTGAGAAACACTATAGTATAGTATAGTACTCAGTACTGTACAATATAATATAGTATATTATTTATGGTATAGTACAGTATACCACAATAGAAACATTACTTAGAAGATGCCCTTAACCTGGGGCTATTCATTTCCCAGGGCCACTGTAAATTGCTTGTAGTAATTTATACTACAGTCTGGTATGAAATGCGAATACAATGCAAGATTCTAGTCACTGTAGTTAATTTGTGAGCAGACAACACACTGTCTGTACTGTCTGTACAGTAGTACTGCAATCATTAGTACACACACACACATACACTGAGTCTTACATTCATACAAACTCACACGCACTCACTTACTCCCACTCACACACATTTTTATAAATTTTGAGTGTGAGTTTAATAATAATAATAATAATAATAATAATAATAATAATAATGCACAGACGCAACGCACCAACTTATACTGCACACCCGGGCGCGCGCCTGTTGCCTGGCAGTCCCGGATTTCTGCAGTAAAGGGGGTGGGGATCTGCAGCTCCTGGATTGGCCTATGCCCGTGGTCTCTTTGCCGCTATTGGCCCGTGTCGCTGTCGCTGGGAGTGCTCTTCAGTTCTCCATTGGCGGGAGGAGCGCACTGGAGGCGGGCTCTAGATGCGGCCGGTTTATGAGGGGCGCGCGGCCGCGGTGGTGCATCACTCACACCCACCGGCGCTTCTTCCACGGGCGGAGTGGTGCGGAGAGGCAGTACTGCGGCAGCGGAAGGAGACGAAGTCAGACTACGGCGGGCAGTGCGGCTCCCTGGTTACCGGTTCATTCTGTCAGCGACAGAACCCGCGGCAGTCAACCCGATATCATCGGCCACCCAAAAGAAATTAAGATTAATAAATAATCTCCGATAAAACATATTAGATCAAGTTCCTTTCTAACCTCTTCTGCAGAAAAGACCTTGTGTTTTTTTGCAGTTTCAATATCTCTCATCAGTGTGAGCTCCGATTGACTGTTTTCTGAAAATATACATATTTTATTTTTATTTTTTAAATTACCGTTTTTTTTTGTTTTGTTTTTTTCCTCGTCGTGGTTTTCTTCGTGAGTGACAGGGAGAAACGGGAAAGACAGAAACGGTCTATCTCTCATTTATTCCGCTGATAATAACCCTGCAGCTCTTCATCACCTGAGGAAAGCCGCCTGACTGCGCCAGAATGGGGGTAAGACCGCAGCAGTATCGCCTCTATTTACCTGCCCTGCTTATACTTCATACAGCAGTTAAAACGAGTACTAAAGGAAGCCAAATACTGGTCTGTGTTGTGTTCACACCTAGTGTGGAAATACGTGATGTCACATTGATGTGGTTGGTATTATGTATTGCACACAGAAGAGAGCACTTGAATGAAAAGGCAGAAGTGCTGGTTTGATTGCGCATGCAGTGTGTGTGTCAATGTAGTGAAGCCGCTACAGCTGGTGCAACATCTCCGCTACCCAGAGCATGTCGCTCTGTCTGTCCTGTCAGACGAGCCGCGATCGCCGCAGACCCCCCACCCCCCAGACACGCCATCGCCGTGCGGTGTTTCACTGCTGCTGTGGTTAGCTTGCTTCTCTGTGTAAGAATGCCATTGATTCCAAATTAATAATAATTAAATACATATGACACGTGGGGAAGGTAATACGGTCTGTTGGTGTTACCGATGACATTGAATGGACTGAGTGAATCCGCGTCCGATTGCGGAGCATCCACCACCACTCACTCACTTTTATATTCGTTTATTTATTAGAACAGCATCACCTTATCTGTAGATAAAACTGCTATATTTCACATGCACGCAGCGTGACAGCAACGCCTCCACACGTCGCAGTGTTGTGCAGGGGTGGAGTGTATGCCACGCTCGGGCAGCTAGTGAGGGTGATCGAGCGACACGCTGGTACGTATCTCCCGATGCGTCATAATGCGGTTAGAGGGAACGAGCTTCCATTTTATTTCCCTAATTCGTGACATAAGCGGAGCCCGTAATAGCACGCAGCAGTAGTTATATCGGCGCCCCTGCAAGATGGCTAGTGAAAGATGTGCCGATGTACTTTGCTCTGCGGCGTACTCAGAATGCGTCAAACCTTAGAGAAGTCAGCGGTGACCAGTTTTATTAATCAGACATGGCAAAGACGATCATCAGGTTACAGGTTAAATATCCAGTGGAGGATCAGACACACACATAGATAGATTGACATAGAGAGGGATACCAGAAACAGGGAAAATTAAAGGTGCTGTGACATTGAGAAGATGCACCCACAATGCATCCGCACGGACACGGGTAACCTTGATGATGTAACTGGTTCTAGTGCGCCAACGCTGTATTTATTTATTTATTCATCCGTGTTACTGCAATCCTCTTGTGCTTTGTGCATTTAACGGTTTGCCCTGTCTGGATTTCAGTCTTGCTGAATTCGCTGCTGTTATAGTGCAGGCACACGCCCTGGCTGTATTCAGAGGGAGAGGCACTGTTCAATCGGTTCCATTTTTTTCTCTGTTGACCTTTTAGAAGGGTTTTAATAAATGTGTGCATTGTGCACTGGACTGAAACGGCGAGGGGAGCAACCAGTCGATAACGAGAGAGAGGGAGGATGGCACACGTCGCCATCACTCAGACACTGCGTCAAAATGGATGCTGTGAGCTCCAGCAACAGAGCGTGATCAGAGCAGTGGGCTGGCGCTGAGCTGCAGGCGTGTGTGTGCGCGTCCGAGCATCTCCCTTGACGGCCACTGTGGGTGTATCGCGCTTTCTGCAGTCTGTGTGTCTAATAAGATGCATTTTATCCCGAACACTCAATTATCCCCACTTGATGATGATAATATTATTCATATTAAAAATAATGGTCGTTTATTATGTACTATTATCATTATTATATGAATGACCGTTCCTTATGCGGTACTGTGGGAGTTGGCCTTGCCCTGGCGAGGCGGTGCGTGTCTTGGCGTTGCTGGAGACGCGCTGCAGTCCAGTCGCACGCGTTGCTCGCAGTCGGCCGGCGGAGGGGAAATCTTGAGCGACTCCATTCATGCGTCAAAGCGTGGGCGGGGCCGAGCCAGTGGAAATTCCCGATCTGAGGGGGGGTGGGGTGGGGTGTACTATAGGGACACTGCGCCATAGAGAGAGAGAGAGAGAGAGAGAGAGAGAGAGAGAGAGAGAGAGAGAGAGAGAGAGAGAGAGAGAGAGAGAGAGAGTGGGGGGGGGGCAGGATCCTGATCAGGATCAGTAGAGTGTATTACAGATTAATACCCACCACTGAGGACAGAACTGCATCTTTATTTTAACCTCAAACCTGAATCTGTCACCATGCTGTGCTGCGGGTGTCTGTTTTTTGTGTGTCTGACTGTCTGTAGTGTTAGAGAGGGGAGAGACCAGACAAGCAGACTTGCAACATGCAGACCTGCTTCTGTCTGTCTGGAAAGCTCTTTATCTCTATAGCAACTGATCTATCCATGTGACTTTATATCTTTTAATATTATTATTATTATTATTATTATTATTATTATTATTATTGGATGTTATTTCTGGGGTGTTTTTTGGACAGTGAGTGTTCCCAGCTCTATCTACCATTCCCAGAACAATACCCTTCTGACTACAGACTGAAAGATTGATAGCTGGATAGATATATAGGAAGATAGATGGATAGACAGGTAGAGGGTGTAGTAGCCATGGTCTGTGTGAAGTGCACTGGTGTTGGTGCTGGGCTGAGCTGACTGCAGGCGAGGCTCTGACTGACTCTCAGATTAACAGATCTGGTCACCTTCAAACACGTGACCGAGAGAGAGAACGAGGGAGGGAGAGAGAGAAAGGATAATGGCTGAGTCGCAGGTATAATTGGAAAGGGATCGGAAGCGGTAGGGGAGGGGTGGCAGAGGATCTGGTTACCAGATAATTGCCCTCTTCACATTTCGGCAGCAGGGTCTCTTGTTTTTCGGCTCCGGCTGAATTAAACGGGAGCCGAGTCCTGTGCATTCCAGGGCAACTGGTGACACTGGTTATAGGACACGGGTAGGGGTCTCTTTCCTGGTGGGGCTCTCAGTGCTGGGATGTGTAGAAGGCATTCCGTGCTGGTTAGTGCTGCTGGCTGATTTGGCAGACTGACTTGATGCGGCAGTCTGGAAGGGGCACAGAGTCCAATGCCTGTCATTTACTGGGTGCTTAATTTCTTAATTTGTGGTAGAGAGGGAGGCACTGAACCAAGTCACAAACTCCTATGCTTCTAATGAAACATGAAGAGTCTTCATTTTGAGGCCACCTCTTGTTTCACTTCCCTTGCTAAACACGTCCCCAGGAGTAGAGATTTACTCAACAGATGCAGATCAGTATTGACGGCTATCTATAGACGACCACACATTTAAACGGTGAAGCAGCACTTACTCTGTACATTGGACAGTTATTATGCAGCCCTCCTGTGAGTCCTGTAGCTTGGTCCCTCTCACACCCTGTGTAGCCCACAGTACACACATCACCCAGGCTGGAGACAGGTCATTGGGGATGAACAGATCAGTGCAGAGAGAGACAGATGGGTAGGGGGAAGGGGGTGTTTTTTTGGATTGGGGTGGGTCTCATTCTGTAAGGCGATTTTGGTTTTGATATTTATTGTACAAAAACAAATGGGGGGAGGACCTAGAGATGACCTAATAGTGTTAGTCTTTGAAGGAACTTTATTGTCAGGGCAAGTTGATTTGTGTCTCTCTCACACAATCACACATAAGCTCTCTCTCTCTCTCTGCATTTCTGTACCTGCAACACCATGTGTGTGTCTTTCTGAATTTATTACTGTATGTTTCTTTTCGTCCATGTTTTAGTTTGTGTATGTGTGTGGGATGGTACTTCAGTGCATGTGCACATACCCCCCATCTCTGCATTCTGCATGGTGTGGTGTGTGTCAACCCCCTTCTCTGTATACTCCATTGTGTGGTGTTTTGTCAGTGGGTTAATCCCACAGTGCTCTAATCGCACTGTGTTAATCCAGGAGCTGGCCCTGTCAGTGCGTTTACAGCCCAGTCTGTGACAGATGGCCGCTGAGCCTGGGGGGACCTGACACATATAAGGTCACTCAGCAGCACACGCACACAGTGCACATGTGACCCTCACACGTAAGCACACACCAAGGAAGTATTGACGTCTCATCTGCAGTTCAGCAGAATGAGTTCAGCTCATCTGCAGTTCAGAGGACTCATCACAGCTGCTTCCATCTGAGTTACCTAATAAAGGGCCCTGGACTCAGATATTTTAACCGCTCCCTGAGAAATTGAGAGAGAGAGAGAGAGAGAGAGAGAGAGAGAGGAGAAACACTGGGTCACTGAGCTGTACTCTACAGTACCTCTCCAGCTCTCTGATTTCCTGTTTCAGGCAGAGTTTCACAGGTGTTCCTGTTTTTTATCACCGTGCTGCAGTCCTAAACACAGCCGATCTGTGTCATAAATGATAGGCCTTAAGTGGAGCTTCATGACTATTTCCTTACTATTTCCTGAGTATGTACTCCTTCATTGTCACAGAGTAAACAGAGTTGTGGCAGGTTTGGCGTTAGGTCAGGCAGGCAGCCAGCAATACTTGCCAGTGTTTGTGCAGACTTTTACAACAGCAGCTCTGGTACCATCGATATTAAGAGCTTCTGTAAACTGTAGTAGCTCAGTACAGACAAAGATGTCACAAAGGAAGGACTTACATTTTCTGTAGACTTGCTAGGGTAAGCTACAGCTTTGTTTGTTTTTTCTTTCCCTGGGACTCCAAGTAAGTCTACAATATACAGAAATGTCAGGTTTGGCAGTTTTTGTTTAGCAGCATTGTTTGCAGTAATGGATCAGAGGGACTCCCTGTAGTTTGGTTGGTCAAGGTGCTCAGTGAGATAATAGAGCCTGTCTCTGTCCATCTCTGTCCCCATCCTCATCTCTCTCCCTATCTCTGTCCCTGTCCCTGCCTCATTCATCGAATGCTTATGAAATAAACATGGCTGTCCAGGGAGATACAGACAGATACAACAAACTAGTCTTCTGTTTCCTACTCCAGCCCAGCTCCCAGCTCACTTCACTGAACCAGTTATGGGCTGAACTGCAAGAATGTGATCATTTTCCATTGTTTGAGGACACCTGTAGAAGCTGAGGCCTGTGCCAGCAGAGCTGGACAGCTAGTTAGTGCTGGTGGACTGATGGGTATCCTGGCTGTATGCCCACAGTTGCTGTAATTCCAGATTGGTGTCTTTTTATTTTCCAACTGTACTAGACAGTGTGTCATTACATCCCACTGACGCATACACTGATACAGCTACATGCTGTCAGTCAGGCAAGGAGAGATGCACTGTGGGAATCCCCTGTCACACTGGTGTTTCCAACCTTGCCCACAGTACAAAGTGAATGTGTGTGAGTGAGAAAGAGAAGCTGGGTGTGTGTGTGTGTGTGTGTGTGTGTGTGTGTGTGTGTGTGTGTGTGTGTTACACCCATGGTGTGATTGCAGATATGGCCGTTTCTCATTGTGTCAGAGTGGGTGAGTCATGATGCCCAGCTGCAAACATGGAGTGGGAGGGGGGGCAGGGAACGAAAAATGGGAAATGTGATTGTGGTGTGGCCCTGGGGCAGACACACACACACACACACACACAGGAACACACTGTGGGCTCAAGCATGTTGCAACAGATATTGCAACATAGAGAATCAATTTTTACAATGATACTTTTAACATAACTGTCTTGTGGTTGCTCTGTGGAGGCTCAGTACTCTGTGACAGCATTGTGAGTGCTTGCAGTTACAGAGGCTCACGAGAAGCTAGAGATCTATGAAATCCATGGTGCCAAGAACATGGACGGAATTGCAGAATTCAGAGAACAAAAACAGAATTATGCACCTGAGAATATTAGCACACACAGAAAAAGCAGGCTAAATCAGCCAAACGATTTATTATTGTCTCTTGACATAAAAAAAATGTTTACAGTAAAATTACAAAGGGAAATTGCATTTATAGTAACCTTAATTTAGGTGTCATTGTAGTCCGCATTGTGGTTACTTTTGTAAAGTAGCCACAGTAGAGCTGCAGGATTCCAACCACCAGTGTTTAGCACAGTCAATAACCCAACATTTTAAAGTTTATTAAAGTATATTTAAGTATAATTTTAGCAGTTTATTTATTTATTTAGTTAGTTAGTTAGTTAGTTATTTTAATGGACTAAATCAAGACTAAATTCTATACCATTCTGCATGTGTTCTCCAGAGTCTTCAGAGATATTCTTAGAGCCTTTATTTACTTTGTCATTGGTTATTACCCCTAATATCCCCCTACCCCTTTTTATTTACATTATTCCATAACTTTCTATTACTTTGTACCTTTTATTATGAACACTTTGATTAAAACTGTTGAAAAACACTTTGATTAAAACTGTTTTTTTTGTAATATTTTCATGCATTTGTAACTCCTCTGCTGTTGTCAATGTATCAAACACATTACAGATTTTTAAAACTGGGGGAAAAAACAAATCCATAAATTAAGAATAATCAAACTGATTTCATAGGGCCCTACATGGTCTGCTGGGAGCCTAGCCCGTAGGCCAGGTGCATCTCTGGCGTTCCCTGTCAGCGCAAACTGGTCCCTCTGATCAGTAGATTGCTGTGCAGTCTGGGTTCTTCAACTTGTGAGTCAATGGTGCCCCCCTGTGGCCAGCCAGTGCAACCCATAGTCTCCAGTGTCATCAGCCAGTGCTGCACAGAGTAAAGCAATTCATGAATCGTGATTAATTAATAACATAATGAGCAGATGGCCCTGTGGTTTCGAATCGCATGTTGAAATATCAGGCAGCCCTGCAGCTGTGAGCGATGAATCCGTCACCATGATGCTTCCCATATGTATTATGGGATGTAGGGGCAATACAGTCCCAGATCTGTATTTTACAGATATAGTCTGGGCCATAATGAAAAACATGCTGATTAGTGCTGCCTCCCCGCTGGACAAAAATAACTGTCAATAGCTAATTAACAGCACGAGACCAGGGGACAGCCTTCTCTCTATCAATTTGTGTATGTGTCTCTCGTCCTCTGTGTGTGTGTGTGTGTGTGTGTGTGTGTATCTGTCTCTTTCTCACTCATCTCCCCCTTTTCAAATATCTGACTCCTAACATAGGGTTGTAGACTGCTTTTTTTTAAGTAAGGTTGACTTTGAAATTTTAATTGGTTGAATTGTATTTTTCGGGTGACCATGGCTGCTGTGTTGCCTAGTAGATCAGGTGAGGGGAGGCAGAGAGAGGCAGGGGGAGGGGGAGGCAGGCAAGGGTAGAGACCAAGAGTTTGAACCAAGAGTTGTGGGGCAAGGCTGGACCTGCTGTGGAAAAATGCTGGAAGAGCAATCCTATCGCACAGCAACACATACATACTACACACCCACACACACACACACACACACACTACACTGGGCCTTTTGTATGTGCACTGTAATTCCATGAGAGTGAAAGTGGGTAAATATTTTCTTAACAGTACAGCTGATACCCTACACCTCCCAACTCACATCCTGTTTTTTTTGTTACTGATATTCTAAACTCTGCTGTGGGAACTCTGTGGGGCGGTAGGGCAGCTATGTGTCAGCCAAGTCCAGGCCGGCCCTGTGCTCAGAGAGCAGCCCAGTCTGTCAAGGGAACCCTCGCTGTGGTTTGGAGTGTGAAAGTACAGGGGGGCCCAGCGCATTGCCATCCTGTCTATTAGCTGCTTAATACAAAAACTGCTTGCCAAAAAGCATTAAAATCATTACACTGGCTAAACCCAGAACAAGTCATGCCCTGAAAAATCTGAACAATTCCTTCTGCCCAGCTCAACAAAAACCACGTTCATTCTCCAGCCATTATTTGCACCCTCTCTCACGCCCTCACTTGTGAACCTTCACCTTGCTTGGGTGTGACCAACTCCATAATGCACTGCTCCCCTGCTGGTGTTTGGGACGTGCAGGGTAATGTCTGCTGAATTAAAAGTAATGGTATTTCCTCACGCAAAACCTGCAGTACCCTGAATAAGCAGACATCCTAGTGCAAGGGAGCTAAATCAAGTGCAGAACACAATAGGGTTCCTTCCTTGGAGTGTGCCAAGGGGCAGGTTAGGCATACATACATACAGACGTAGTTACAGTGGAATGATTAAAAGTGCTAAAATACATCAGTAACGAGCAGGAGCCAGTGGGAGGAGCGGAGTAATGGAGTAGCGTGGACGAACCAGGGCACAGAGACACCAAACAGACAGCCGAGTTCTGGATGCGCTGAAGCGACGCAGGCAGGTCATAATCATAATGATGATCATAATAATAATCATGAAACAGCCACGCTCACCACAGGCAGGGAAATGGCAGGGGCTCACCTTAGCTGTCCACAGACACTCCTCTACTGGGTGTGTTCATCTGTACTCTTCCACCTTTCACTGCTCTGTCCCACGAGAGTAACTCAGACCCCTTGAGTCTGTGACTGGGCAGATCTCGATGAGTTCCCAACCCTCTGGCAGCAAACCCACACCCCCTCAAACCATTTCCCAAAACAGAGAAGGAATAATCCTGTTTGAAACACCCCCAACCCCAGCTTTCTGAGACTTGTCCAGACAGAAAGGTGTGCAGGCAGGGAGGGAGCAGCCTCAAGGCTCCCTCTGCACACCCACCTCTCTCAGCCTCTCTTTTAAACCCTTCCTCACCTGCTCTGTCAGACCCGCTCTTCCCTCTGTCAATGTCAGTGCAATCACAAGCCAGTGCAGCACACAGCTTGCTTGGGTGATCGAGGGAAAATAGGTTGGTTTCAAGTAGGTTACAAAAACCATAAAGCTGTTAATAACTCATTGAAATCTACTGGAAGTGGACAGTGTCTGTGTGGTTTTGGAAAGAGCAGACCTTGTAACTGGAAACTGACTGTTGAACCAAACTAGCACACAGGGCATTTCTGTGGGCTAGGTGGCCATCTGAATGTGCTGTGGGAGTTCACCGCACAGGCAAACACTGAGGAAGGGCAATTGAAAACCATGTTTTAATACAGATGCAGGAGAGAGAGAAGGAGAGAAGAGAGGGATGAGAGGAGAGAGACAAGAGAAAGGAGAGAGGAGAGGTATGAGAAAATGGAGAAACAAGAGGAGACAGGAGAAAGATAGAGACAAGAAGGTGGGGAAAGACGAGAGAGCGAGAGGAGTTGGGTTCCTGGTAATAGTGCATCCCATGCATCAATTAAAAGTGCGCAGCAGCATTCTGAGAGCTCTCCTCTTGGGGCTCAGTGCTGTCATAACCTGTCATCATGGATCTGTTCACTTTGCTGTATGGAGCTTTCAAACATTTGATGAGTTCAGTCTCCTGACAGATAGAATTCCAGATTCTTGAGAGGTAGAGAGGGAGAGGATTGAAGGCAGAGAGAGATCAAGTAGGCATGTTTCTCTTTGTGTCTGTGTGTTGCCCATGGCAGTGCTACGAATCACAGACTTGGTGAGCTAAAGGGGAACCGAACTATCTCTGACCTGTTGCTGTTTCCCTCCCTGCAGTATGGACGATCAGACAGTTACCGCGTGGCCACCACGCAGGGGGACAAGGATGAAAAGGAATCCCCCAAGAAGAAGAACAAGGGGAAAGATCTTGATGAACTGAAGAAGGAAGTACCACTGGTGAGGCCCTCTGACTGACAGACCGACTGTATGACAGAGAGAGACTGACACAGACATACTGACAAGACTGAAACAAATGATAAAAGAGGGAATTCCTATTTTTGGCTGTATCTCATTTCTTTCCTTTTCTCCCTCGTTTGCTCAGACAGAACACAAGATGTCTGTGGAAGAAGTATGCCGGAAATTCAACACTGACATTGTCCAGGTGAGAGCACACTGCCCCCTAGTGTTAATCAGGGCAAACAACTGCCTGTGTGTCAGTGTGTGTGTGTGTGTGTGTGTGTGTGTGTGTGTGTGTTTATATAAATTGTATTTTTTATATCCCTTCCTACCTCTCCCTCTCTCTCAGGGTCTGACTCTGGCCAAGGCTGCAGAGTACCTGCTCCGGGATGGCCCGAACGCACTCACGCCCCCCCCCACCACTCCGGAGTGGGTGAAGTTCTGCCGCCAGCTGTTTGGCGGATTCTCCATCCTGCTGTGGATTGGTGCTATCCTCTGCTTCCTGGCCTATGGCATCCAGGCCGCCACAGAGGACGAGCCAGCCGGAGACAATGTGAGAGGGAGGAAGAGGGAGAGAGAGGGAGGGAGTGGAGGAGAGAGGGAGGGGGAGAGGGAGGAAGAGAAAAATGTGTATGTTTGTTTAAGCTCTAGAGATCCTGGGTGGGGCAGTGTGTCAGTGGTCAATTTGTGTCAGTGCTCAGTACTGACCCCTGCTCTCCCTTACTCAGCTATACCTGGGTATTGTGCTGTCTGCTGTCGTCATCATCACGGGCTGCTTCTCCTACTACCAAGAGGCCAAGAGCTCCAAGATAATGGAGTCCTTCAAGAACATGGTGCCCCAGGTTCGACAATGCTTTCTGTCTTCGCCTCTGTCTCTCTCTCCCTCTCCCTGTCTCTCTGTCCCTTTCTGTCTCTACCTGTCTCTCTCTCTCTCTCTGTGTTGGCCAGTAACATGTCTTCATATCTGTGTGTGAGCAGCAAGCCCTGGTGATCCGCGAGGGGGAGAAGATGCAGATCAATGCCGAGGAGGTGGTGGGTGGAGACCTGGTGGAGGTGAAGGGAGGAGACAGAGTGCCGGCCGACCTCCGAATTGTCTCTGCCCACGGCTGTAAGGTGCGCCACGTACACGCTACCCACGCTGCACTGTACCAAAGATATGCCATCCACACTGTACATGCCTACTCATAATTTCTTAAAAGTATAAAATAAAATAAAATGTAATCAAGAGCAACTATACTAACATAACCTTTTGACTGAATTGCCACAGAAGATGATTGCAATAAATCAAAATAAAACGATATCTGAGTAGCAGTTACTGTTTCTAGCTCTGTCTGTTATTACTGTCGGTTTCATTTGCAGCCCTCCCAATTACCAACTTGATTATAGGGTAAAATCCAACATCTCTTCTGATAGAGAGTGGAGTAGGCTTGAACAGAGAGCACAGGAGGAGACACTTCCATCTGCATTGACACGAGATTAATGTAATAATATGAAATGCACTATTTTGTTATTGTTTTTTAAAATGCAGTTATATAGATTATCTTCACATTTACTATCTTGCAAATCAAGATGTTGTAGAACTTGTGGAATGGGGGTAGAGAAGTAAGAAGAGATTTTATAAAGCTTTAAAGTTTCTTATACAGATAACGGTTACATTTGAGATAGCTTTAACTTGTCTTATACAGTTAACAGAAAATATGAAAGCAGTATTAACTTAGATAGAGATGGGAAGAGCACACAGCATCCACACTGCACTGAGTACTGTATATGATGACTGAATACACTTTACTATATATCAGCACTGAACACATACTTCACACAGACCCCTGGCTGAGAGCACTGACAGCTCTTTCTCATCCCTGATAGGTGGATAACTCCTCCTTGACTGGTGAATCAGAACCCCAGACCCGGTCACCTGACTGCACCCATGACAACCCACTGGAAACACGCAACATTGCTTTCTTTTCAACCAACTGTGTGGAAGGTACTGTCACCACGACATCTACTCCCCATCCTCCTCTCCTTCTCTTCGCTTATTTTTTTTATTCAAGGATTTCCTTTTGTTACAAATAAAAGCATCAGTAAAAATAAAGAAATATCTCTCTCTCTGTCTCTCTCTCTCTCTCTCAGGCACGGCCCGAGGGATCGTGGTTGCCACTGGTGACCGTACTGTGATGGGCCGCATCGCCACACTGACATCGGGGCTGGAGACGGGCAAGACACCCATCGCCAAGGAGATAGAGCACTTTATCCACCTGATCACGGGGGTGGCTGTATTCCTGGGTGTGACCTTCTTCGTCCTGTCCATCGTGCTGGGCTACAGCTGGCTGGAGGCCGTCATCTTCCTCATCGGCATCATTGTTGCCAACGTACCTGAGGGGCTTCTGGCCACAGTCACTGTGAGTGCGCCCTTTCACTGTCTCTATGTTTCTGTCTCTGTGCCTGTGTGTCCATGTCTCTGTGTATGTGTCTATGTGTCTCTCTCTGTCTGTGTGTCTGTGTATGTGTCTCTGTATATTTGTCTGTGTCCATTCCAGCCACAGTGCAGTGTGAACCCCTGTCTCTATATGTCTCTCTCAGGTGTGTCTGACCCTGACTGCTAAGAGAATGGCTCGTAAGAACTGCCTGGTGAAGAACCTGGAAGCAGTAGAGACTCTGGGCTCCACCTCCACCATCTGCTCCGACAAGACTGGCACGCTGACCCAGAACCGCATGACGGTGGCCCATATGTGGTTCGACAACCAGATCCATGAGGCCGACACCACAGAGGACCAGTCAGGTAAACCAGCACAGACCAGTGTAACACCACGGAGGACCAGTCAGGTATACAGACAAGGCCAGTAAACCAGTATAGATCAGCCTGGTGAACCAGTACAGACCAATGTCACACCATGGAGGACCAGTATAGTCCAGGGAAACAGATCACAGTTCAGCACATCACACTGTCTTAACTTAGTTATCCCACAAGAACGAGGATGATCTCTTTTCACCAGGTCATTAATTGGAGTAGTATTTTTTATGGGTCCAGTACAGGCCGATCCTAGAATGACACACACGACAGCAAATGCCACAAGTGTACATCACACTGTAGAGAACCAGCAACCAACACAGTCTCATACAGACCAGGACAACTGAGATGCACCACTGACAGTAAACATCTCCCTCTCTCCCTCCCCCTCTCTCTCCCTCTCCTTCTCCCACAGGTGCCTCCTTTGACAAGAGCTCAGCCACGTGGGTGGCGCTGGCACGCGTTGCATCGCTGTGTAACCGGGCCGTGTTCAAGGGCGGGCAGGACGGGCTGCCCATCCTGAAGCGGGATGTGGCTGGTGACGCATCAGAGTCGGCCCTGCTCAAGTGCATCGAACTGTCCTGCGGCTCTGTCAAGGCCATCCGCGAGAGGAACAAGAAGGTCGCCGAGATCCCCTTCAACTCCACAAACAAGTACCAGGTCAGGACAGCACTTGACAGACACACACTGGGACACACAAAGTACACGGGGATACACACACACGCTGGGACACACACTGGGAGGCTGGCAGACACACTGGGTCACTGGGAAACGTGCTGATAAACATACTGAGACACAGGCAGCGGCGTCATTAGGCTACAGCCCCAAATATTTTATGTATAGCCCTGGATCTTTTTATCTGTCATTCCAATCATGCATTAAAGCCCTCAAAAATAATATGATATCGTTGATCAAAAACGCAAGTATGTTTTAGGTCCTCTGTGTGTCCTCTCAAACGGAGGCATTGCTCTAAGGTTGCTTGTTGCTAGAAAACCTGCGCGGTCTGTTTACCTCAATACTGCTGGCGGTAGTGAGACTGCCTATGCCAGCTAATGACGTTGAATGTGGCGAGGTAGCCAGCTAGCTAGCCAATTTGTTTCTAAGCATCAAGATGAAACCAGCAAAGAAACATAAGATAGACATTAGGGCATTTTTTCAAGCAATGTGAGTGCTTATAGCTAAGCTAGATATTTATAATTGAATGAAAGTACAGCTAAAGAGTTGATGACTGATTGACAATATATAAGTATAGCTAGCTAGCTAGCTAACATTACTGCTGGCTGGAAATTTTTTCAGATCAGTTTTTCTTTCCTTTTTCATACAAAATGTTAGTTTGTCTTTTTTATTAATAAGTATACCAGATTTATACATTTAGCTATTAAAAATCAAATTTTTCTTCCCGGGGAGAATGCCCCCGGCTAAGCCCCGAATGTATTGCAATTCTAGCAATGCCTATGGATATGGGAGGACACTGACTGGCACACAGGTTGGGGGCGAATCACACTGGGACATTGGGAAAAGCACTGGGAGATGTGCAGAGATACTCACTGTGTTGCTCATGTCTGTGTGTGTCTATGTCTGGGCAGCTCTCTGTGCATGAGACCGAGGACCCCAATGACAATCGCTACCTGCTGGTGATGAAAGGCGCCCCCGAGAGGATCCTGGACCGCTGCTCCACCATCATGATGCAGGGCAAGGAGCAGCCCATGGATGAGGAGCTGAAGGAGGCTTTCCAGAATGCATACCTGGAACTGGGAGGACTGGGAGAGAGAGTGCTGGGTGAGAGAGGCGGGGAGAGAGAGGGTGGAGAGAGGGAGAGAAAGAGAGATAGAGGGGAGGAGTTTGAGAGGGGGAGAGAGAGGAAGAGGGGGGGAGTAAAAGGGGGAGAAAGAGTGAGCACTGGAGGAATCAGGACAAGACAGACAGAAAGAGAGCGGGGACACTGGGGGAATGGAGTCAAGCTTATGCAGGAAGGACGGCAAGGAGAAAGCAGTGGGTGAGAGAGGGAGATGGGAGGAGGGGTGGGGGAGAGGGCACTGATGGAATATACTTTATCCCTGTCTCACCACACAAAATTGACCTCCGTTCCCCCCCTCTTCTGCCTCTCCTCCTCTCCTCCCCTCAGGTTTCTGCCACCTGCTCATGCCTGAGGATCAGTACCCCAAGGGATTCGCCTTCGACTGCGATGACGTCAACTTCCAGACAGACAACCTGTGCTTTGTAGGCCTGATGTCTATGATCGACCCGCCCCGCGCTGCCGTGCCCGACGCTGTGGGCAAGTGCCGCTCCGCTGGCATCAAGGTGATCATGGTGACTGGCGACCACCCCATCACTGCCAAGGCCATTGCCAAGGGGGTGGGCATCATCTCCGAGGGCAACGAGACAGTGGAGGACATTGCTGCCCGCCTCAACATCCCCGTCAGCCAGGTCAACCCCAGGTAAGCCCTGTGCCTGTCACCCATGCACACCAAACACATGCCTAACTCTGTTATTACACTTGATACACTTTACACACTGTACTGACCCTGCCCTGTGACACACTGCACCGCCCCCAGTGTAACTCACTGCACTGCTGCTCCCCCCCTGCAGGGACGCAAAGGCCTGTGTGATCCATGGTACAGATCTGAAGGACTTCTCTCAGGAGCAGATCGACGAGATCCTGCGGAACCACACCGAGATTGTGTTTGCCAGGACCTCCCCCCAACAGAAACTCATCATCGTGGAGGGCTGCCAGAGACAGGTACTGTACTGCACCCCTCCCTTTCTGCCTCTGAGGCCCTCTCTCCCTCTCAGACACTATCTTCCTCTCTTCTTTTCTTTCCCACTTCCCTTTCCGTCTCTTTCTCTCCCAGATGTCCTGACACAAGATTAACCTCTCACTCCCTCTCTCTTCCTTTCTCATTCTCTCTCTTACAGGGTGCGATCGTGGCAGTGACGGGTGATGGAGTGAACGACTCCCCGGCGCTGAAGAAGGCTGACATCGGCGTTGCCATGGGGATCGCCGGTTCCGATGTGTCCAAACAGGCGGCCGACATGATCCTGCTGGATGACAACTTTGCCTCTATCGTCACCGGAGTGGAAGAAGGTGAGACAGAGAGAGAAGGAGGGGTGGGAGAGGGGAAGAGAGATAGAGATGGGGGAGAGAAAGAGGGAGAGCGTGCAGGGGGAGAAACATGAAGAGAGTAGTGCAGTGTGTAATTCTGTCGTTGTGTCTGTGTGTGTCCACAGGTCGTCTGATCTTTGATAACCTAAAGAAGTCCATTGCCTACACCCTAACAAGCAACATCCCTGAGATCACCCCCTTCCTGCTGTTCATCATGGCCAACATCCCGTTGCCCCTGGGCACCATCACCATCCTGTGTATCGATCTGGGCACAGACATGGTGCGCACTGCGTACAGACACCACACACGCTAGACACACACGCACCACACGCTCACAATCATTGCACACATACTGTATACACTGCACAGACACTGTACACACTGCACACTCACTAAACGCAGATTTACTACGCTCTTCAGACGCACTGTTTAAACTGTACTACACAGACATGCCATATAAACTACACTCAATGTAAAATCTGTTTATACACTCACTGACAAACTGACCCCTTTCTCCCTCTCTCTCTCTCTTTCTCTCTCTCCTCTATCACTGCAGGTCCCTGCTATCTCCCTGGCCTACGAGGCTGCAGAGAGTGACATCATGAAGAGGCAGCCCAGGAACCCACGCACGGACAAGCTGGTGAATGAACGGTTGATCAGCATGGCCTATGGGCAGATAGGTGCGCAGCCTGACCCCCGACACCTAATCCCCACCCCCAGCTCTGTGTGCCACTTCAACTACTTTCATTCAGTGAGGACATTTTAAAATTTCCTCTTTCTCTCTCTCTCTCACTGTCTGCAGGTATGATCCAGGCTTTAGGAGGGTTCTTCAGCTACTTTGTCATCCTGGCTGAGAATGGCTTCCTTCCTTCCTGCCTGGTTGGCATCCGGCTAAACTGGGATGACCGGTCCAACAACGACCTGGAGGACAGTTACGGCCAGCAGTGGGTCAGTACCCCTCCCTCTCTCTGTCCCTCTCTTTCTCTCCCCCTCCATCTCTATTCCTACTTCTCTCTCTCCTCCTTCCCCCCCTCTCTCTCCCACCCTCCCTGGCCTTGTCATGTGCCTGCATTGAGAACTCTTTCAGTCTCTTCCTCTCTCTCTCCCATTCTCCAGACCTATGAGCAGAGAAAGATTGTGGAGTTCACGTGTCACACTGCGTTCTTTGTCAGTATCGTGGTGGTGCAGTGGGCCGACGTCATCATTTGCAAAACTCGCAGGAACTCCGTCTTTCAGCAGGGCATGAAGTGAGTCCCCTGCCTGCCTGTCTGTCGGTCTGAGTGTCTGTCAGTAGTGTGTCAGGGTGTGTGTACAGCAGCCCTATTACTGGGGGGCCAATGAGACTTAACAGACATAAGACATATATAACACTTCTAATACAAATCTAAAATGACAAAAATAAAGTAATAGTAATAATGTGTCTCATTTGATTACACTTTTGAATGTTTTCACAGGTTCAATGAAATATACAGTGATTTTAGACCTGTGTAAAGAGCTAACATATGTGGCTACAGCCTGTCAGAAAAGCTGATTATTTTGGCACAGTGGTAGTGTTAAGGATGTGATAGTTAAAGGAATAAATAATGATAATGAAATGTTCCACACATTGGGAACAGTAGCCTATTAAATGTGTGTTATGTTCTTAAAAGTGTTTAAAAAATCAGAAACAAAAAAAATATATAGATATCTATAGAGTGTGTTATTGGACAAATAAAATATGTTGTTTATGTAGCAAAAAAGCCCCATGTCTCACAGCATTGTGCTTTCTGTTTAAAAAATTATTATGTGCTGACCAGTTAGTATTCTGAAATATGTCAGCTGATTTCACATCATGTTTTCAGAACATAGATGATAGGCACCAGCCAATAATTAAGAAACATTATTTTAAAATCTAAAACATACAGGAGTTAACCCTAATGTTTTGTGTCTCACCCTGCCCTGTCTGTCTGCAGGAATAAGATCCTGATCTTCGGGCTATTTGAGGAGACAGCTCTGGCTGCCTTCCTGTCCTACTGCCCCGGCATGGATGTGGCTCTCAGGATGTACCCTCTTAAGTAAGTCCCTTCAGCCTTGCACGTGGGTGCTGCTCCACAGAAAGTTGACCATCCCATTTCCTGTAGGAGTGTTACTATAAACATGGATGCTTTCCTAACTCTCCCTGTCTCTCCCTTTCTCGCTCAGGCCCAGCTGGTGGTTCTGTGCATTCCCCTACAGTTTCCTCATCTTTATTTACGACGAAATTCGAAAACTCATCCTGCGCAGGAACCCCGGAGGTATGGCCATTTAACACAATGAACAAAGTGTCCCCTTAACACACACTGAAAACAGTCTCTCCTTAACACACTGAACACACTCTTCAGAGATGCAGTAGTTACAAACAAGAAAACACACACACAGACTCACACACACACACCCACACCCACACACACACACATACACACTTTCCAAGAGCCCTCAGAGTAAGACTAGCTAGGACTGCCTGACTGCTATTAACAATCATTGTGACTCTCTCTCTTTCTCTCTCTCTCTCTGTAGGTTGGGTGGAAAAGGAGACCTACTATTAAATTATCAAACAATTTTCAACTCATCCACCCTGCCTCCAATCCAGCGCCACCCTCTCCCTCCCTCCCTCTATCTATCTATCTCTCTATCTCCCCATTCTCATTTTTGTTTCACTCACTTCACTTCATCCCTCTTAACACACAAGCACCCCCCCGCCCCATCTGCCTCCCCCCTCCAGAGAAAAAGCAAAAAATGGAAACAAACGAGCACATGGCAACAACCTCCCCCTAATCTGCTCCTCCCTCCATCCCGCTCTGACAAAGAGAGGATAAGAGGCGAGAGAGAAAGTGACAAGTAGCAGACTCCTTACAGGAGAGCTGTGCACCCGTCCCTCTCTCAGCCTCTCAGACAACATCTTTGTCAGTCAGAAATAGCAGGGGCTGGTATCCGACCCTCCCCCCTCTGAACGCAATCATGGTGTTGGAGCGGCCTGGAAAGACATCACTCATACCTTCTCTGCAGGAACATGAAGCCGAGAGAGCGAAGACTGGCAGTTTCCGAGGGTGAGAGAGAGGGGGGGGCAGTCGGAGCTGAGCGGCGAATGGAGGCCATCTAGTGGCCGAGCGACGAGTGACCACTTACTGTGACTCTCCTCAGACTGTCCTCTCCTCTTCCCTCCTTCCCTCCCTGCTCGACTCTCCCTCTCCCTCCGTTCATCTCCTGCTCCCTCCCTCTCCTCCCCCTCAGTCCCAGTGGCAGGGGAGCCCACAATGGCATCCCCCATCCTCCCCAGTTCTGCGAAACCTTGTTTTGCTGCTGGTTGAGATGAGAGGGGGCACACAGTCCTCTGTCCCCATTCTTACTGACTCGCTCTGTTTTACCTGGGGGAGAGAAATATGTTTAAATGTATTTATTAATTATTCTTGGGGTGGGCATATGAAAGCTGCTCCCTCCATTTAGACATGACAAAGCACCCTCCACCCTCTCTATTTCTTTCTCTTTCACTCCCCTCCTCCACCCAAGTGTCTGTCTGTCTGTCTGTCTGTCTGTGTGCACCGTGAGAATCATTGTCCCTTCTCCGCCTTCTTTGCCCCGTTAATCAATCTCTCTGTGTTCTAGGAAAATATTTCTCTTTGGTTTCATTAAGAAATTAAAAAAAAAAAACAATACAAAAACATGGGGGAAAAAAGACAAAAATAACTTATTGAACAACAAAGAAAAACAAACAACGAACGAATGAACGAAAAGAAAAAAAAATCTTATTTTTTCTGTGGTTTCAATCTATTTTGCCGGGTTTTCAGAGGGCCACTATAACTGCGAGGAGAAGCAAACAAGAACAAAATGACAACACTGGCTATTGTAAAAAAATAAATTAAAAAAATAACAGAAACATTGTTGTTATTATTATCAATACTTCTACTGATGTGAATAATGCTGCAGTTGTTAGTTGTCTGTGCATTTGTTTGCGGGTGCAGGGAGGACAGACACCCCCTGGCCACAGGGAGAGGGGCAGCGTGGCACAAGGAGAAACAAGAATCCATGTCAAAAAGAAACGAAACCGACGTCAATAAAAATCTAGAACATTTAATACAACCTACAACTGTCTGTGTGTCTTTATCCCGCTGTCTCTGTCTGTCCGTCTGTCTCTCTGAGGCTGTCTCTGTCTGTGTCTCTCTCTCTCTCTCAATACAATAAGCATACATCCTAGTTCAATGGGATAACAAGTACAGACATAATCCAGTTATGTCCTAGGTGTGTGCTCGGAGTCACAGTAAAACAATAGAGGTTTCAACAATACATACATAAGTAATAACATACAGTCCGAACAGGGGGGTGGTGTTCAGTAATTGTGCGGTCCTGACCTCAGTGCGAAGGTCATTCCACCACTAACGGGAGGGTTGAAGGGGATTGAAGAGGGGTCAAGTTAGTATTCTGGCTATACTATAGTGCAATATACTCTACTGTACTGTACTGTACTGTACTGCAATACACTATTAGAACAGTTAATAGGTGATCATCTGATGGTGTTTCAGTCCCCTGACTGCCCTCTCTCAGGTATCAATGGGGGCCTGACTGCTTCGGTTTTGTCAACAGGCCTCAGAGAGCCACACCCAGTTCTGAGTATAGAGAGGGATTGTGCAATGACCAACCACTAATACTGCATGCAGGGCTGATTTAGGCCACTACCTGCTGCTCACACCCATCGAGAAGAGAGCAATACAGTTCTGGATGTACCTGCAGGCAAGACCCTGGACTCACTGCAGCACCATGCCCTGAAGCTCACAACCCTAACCACCTACCCATACTGAGCAGCTTCAGACCAGCACTTCTTTCCACCCACAAATCAAGCAAAATTATATAACAAATCAAAACCTCCTATCTGGAAAATTAGGACAAATAATTTAAATCCCAAAGTAAACCGGGTTGCTGTCACATACTAAACAGAGACACACTTTCAGAGATATGAAGCAGAGACAGATCCTGACCAAGTACAGGCTCAGTGACCACAGAGAAGACTGGCACTGTGGTCATTGTGAGACAAGAGAGGTGGACACAGAGATGCACTTTCTCATGCAATGCAAGAAATATGCATAGTTAAGGGAGATTTCTAACCAAAATAATTACCCATTACCCACAATTAATAGACACAAAGAAAGAAAGAAAAAAATTGTCCTGGGAGAGGGAGATGGACCCTCAGCTGATTACTGTTCCATTATTCCAGCTGTCATTATTAGTCTTGTTCCCAAAATGTTATATTAATTATTTTCACTGTACTGTTTTATATTTATATATACACTCACCTAAAGGATTATTAGGAACACCATACTAATACTGTGTTTGACCCCCTTTCGCCTTCAGAACTGCCTTAATTCTACGTGGCATTGATTCAACAAGGTGCTGAAAGCATTCTTTAGAAATGTTGGCCCATATTGATAGGATAGCATCTTGCAGTTGATGGAGATTTGGGGGATGCACATCCAGGGCACGAAGCTCCCGTTCCACCACATCCCAAAGATGCTCTATTGGGTTGAGATGTGGTGACTGTGGGGGCCAGTTTAGTACAGTGAACTCATTGTCATGTTCAAGAAACCAATTTGAAATGATTCGACCTTTGTGACATGGTGCATTATCCTGCTGGAAGTAGCCATCAGAGGATGGGTACATGGTGGTCATAAAGGGATGGACATGGTCAGAAACAATGCTCAGGTAGGCCGTGGCATTTAAACGATGCCCAATTGGCACTAAGGGGCCTAAAGTGTGCCAAGAAAACATCCCCCACACCATTACACCACCACCACCAGCCTGCACAGTGGTAACAAGGCATGATGGATCCATGTTCTCATTCTGTTTACGCCAAATTCTGACTCTACCATCTGAATGTCTCAACAGAAATCGAGACTCATCAGACCAGGCAACATTTTTCCAGTCTTCAACTGTCCAATTTTGGTGAGCTTGTGCAAATTGTAGCCTCTTTTTCCTATTTGTAGTAGAGATGAGTGGTACCCGGTGGGGTCTTCTGCTGTTGTAGCCCATCCGCCTCAAGGTTGTACGTGTTGTGGCTTCACAAATGCTTTGCTGCATACCTCGGTTGTAACGAGTGGTTATTTCAGTCAAAGTTGCTCTTCTATCAGCTTGAATCAGTCGGCCCATTCTCCTCTGACCTCTAGCATCAACAAGGCATTTTTGCCCACAGGACTGCCGCATACTGGATGTTTTTCCTTTTTCACACCATTCTTTGTAAACCCTAGAAATGGTTGTGCGTGAAAATCCCAGTAACTGAGCAGATTGTGAAATACTCAGAGCGGCCCGTCTGGCACCAACAACCATGCCACGCTCAAAATTGCTTAAATCACCTTTCTTTCCCATTCAGACATTCAGTTTGGAGTTCAGGAGATTGTCTTGACCAGGACCACACCCCTAAATGCATTGAAGCAACTGCCATGTGATTGGTTGGTTATATAATTGCATTAATGAGAAATTGAACAGGTGTTCCTAATAATCCTTTAGGTGAGTGTGTGTGTATATATATATATATATATATATATATACATACATATTTACCAATCAGCCATAACATTATGACCACCTGCCTAATATTGTGTAGGTCCCTCTTTTGCCACCAAAACAGCCCTGACCTGTCGTGGCATGGACTCCACTAGACCTCTGAAGGTGTGCTGTGGTATCTGGCACCAAGACGTTAGCAGCAGATCCTTTAAGTCCTGTAAGTTGTGAGGTGGGGCCTCCATGGATCGGACTTGTTTGTCCAGGTTATCCCACAGATGCTTGATTGGATTGAGATCTGGGGAATTTGGAGGCCAAGTAAATATGTTTAAATGTATTTATTAATTATTCTTGGGGTGGGCATGTGAAAGCTGCTCCCTCCATTTAGACATGACAAAGCACCCCCCACCCTCTCTATTTCTTTCTCTTTCACTCCCCTCCTCCACCCAAGTGTCTGTGTGCACTGTGAGAATCATTGTCCCTTCTCCGCCTTCTTTGCCCCGTTAATCAATCTCTCTGTGTTCTAGGAAAATATTTCTCTTTGGTTTCATTAAGAAATTAAAAAAAAAACAATATACCAAAATAATTACCCATTACCCACAATTAATAGACACAAAGAAAGAAAGAAAAAAAAATTGTTTGTCCAGGTTATCCCACAGATGCTTGATTGGATTGAGATCTGGAGAATTTGGAGGTCAAGTAAACACCTTGAACTCATGATTCATCAGACCAGGCCACCTTCTTCCATTGCTCCGTGGTCCAGTTCTGATGCTCACGTGCCCATTGTAGGTGCTTTCGGCAGTGGACAGGGGTCAGTATGGGCACCCTGACTGGTCTGCGGCTATGCAGCCCCATACCCAACAAACTGCTATCAGAACCAGCATTAACTTTTTCAGCAATTTGAGCTACAGTAGCTCGTCTGTTGGATCGGACCACACGAGCCAACCTTCGCTCCCCACGTGCATCAATGAGCCTTGGCCGCCCATGACCCTGTCGCCGGTTCACCGCTTTTCCTTTGTGGAAATAAAGTTAGAAATTCCACTGGTCAATATTTTACTTAATGTATCCTTAGAAAGATAAGGTCAAGTCAACAGCCAGGCCAGAAGGTAGTTTGACCCGTTTGTTATTTTCGATGAGCATCTTGGATACAATGACAAACAGTATGATTTGCTGCTCCATAATCCTTGTATTGACCCATGGATTCTGCTTAGCTAGTTTTTTAGATAACATAGTAATGACTTATTAATTGTAAGCTGATCTTTGTGTTCCGTCTATAAAAAGCTCTGACTTTTAAAATGGAAGCAGAGTAACTTTGGGATCTTCTTGATTCACTGTTCCTCTCCACACTGCATGTAATAAAGGCATTGCAACGAACATTGCAACCTGATTGAAGACTGGCTGTTCTTCGACACCTTCTTTGGACCACTTTTGATAGGTACTGACCACTGCAGACCGGGAATACTCCACAAGAGCTGCAGTTTTGGAGCCATCACAATTTGGTCCTTGTCACAGTCACTCAGATTCTTACGCTTGCCCATTTTTCCTGCTTCTAACACATCAACTTTGAGGACAAAATGTTCACTTGCTGCCTAATATATCCCACCCACTGACAGGTGCCATGATAATGAGATTATCAGTGTTATTCACTTCACCTGTCAGTGGTCATAATGTTATGGCTGATCGGTGTATATACCTTGGCAACACTGCTGCTCTTGTTGATGCTAATTAGCAGCCTTTGAATTTTATTTTGAGACAGAGAGGGATGGAGCGAGAGCCAGAGGGGAACTGGTTGTGCTTCCAGAGATCCCCAGTCACAGCCAGAGAGAGAGATCACCCAAAACCACAGGGTGGGGGTGTAGAGCAGAGTGATCCTGGATTGACTCTGCTGTTACCTTGCCATGACCCCATCGGCTTCTCATCACCCAGACAAACTGCTGAGGACAACTGAGGTGTGAGATCATGATGTTGACATTGTGTACTTATTGTCTACTCAGCATGAACCTCCTCCATCTAATCTTCTTCTCCTCCATCTTAAGTGTGCAGAAATCAAGACCCCAGCAGATCTGTACCAGCAAGTGTCTGTGTGAATGTGAGTGTGTGTGTGTGTGTAGTGATATTGTCTTCCATTCTGTTGCAACAACTCTAAACACCTTGATCTCAGCACTAAGCCACAGAGACTCCTAGACAGAGGAGCAGCCAAATGAAGTATGTGAATGAATGAATGAATGAATGAATGCTGTACAAATATAATGTGGTGTTGTCTGTCTCAGCTACACACACACACACACATACATACCTCATTTCAATCTCCCCCACATCTCCCTTGCTCTCTGTCCCTCCCACTCCATCCCCTCCCGTCTGCAGTGCAGTTCTCCCTCTCCCTCCTCTCCCCCTCTATAATGGAATATCGATCGCTCAGTCTTGCCGCAATCATCCTTCAAGGTTGTTTCCATGGTTACGGAAGGACGGGCAGCAGCTGCGGTGCATCACCGTGGCGCTGGGGTTAGAGGGGGGAGGGGTCATGACCCCCAGCTTTACAGCATCACAGAGGGAGCGAGAGGCATACAGACAGACACAGACAAGTGCAGCCTAGCAGATACAAGACTTTATTGTACTTGTCATCATCAGTATGAAGACAAAACAGCCCGAAATACTGACCGTAGCAATGGTATACATAATGCTGATAATAATGAAGATTATACTTGTGTTGATAATAATATCAATGATAAATTAAGGTGATGGTCAGTGGCAGCAGCTTTTTGTGACAAAGCAGATGGGCAGCAGACACAGGAAGGAGAAGGAAATGCAAGCAGTCTCTCTCTCTCTCTCTCTCTCAACCCCACTGTTCAGTGACACCCTCCCCTTCATTCAACCCTTTGTGCTATACAAATCAAAAAAAAAATTATTGACTCCCCTCTCCAACATCACCAGCCCCCAGCAGTCAGACTCCCATCTCTCCCCTCTCTTTGTCACTTCTAATCAGGAAAAAAATACTTGCTGAAAAATGAGTGGATTTTTAGTATTCATGCTCTCTTGCTCTCCCCCCCCTCCCTTCCCTTCCCCTCCCTTCTTTGTACTTTCCATCACACGGCCACTAACCAGGAGGCAAAAGAAAGTCTTTATTATTGAACCCAAGTCAGTCAGTGTACAAGTGTGTCAGTCTCTGTTACTGCTCTATAGTACCCAGTAAGCCAGTCAGTAATGACTCACATACATACACATTCTGTCTCTCTCTCTCTCACACACACACACACTGTCCAATGTTCATGTAACAAGTGGCTACAGGAGAGCTGGGGTCTCTGGAGCAGGGGGAAGTCAACGGCAGCGGGCTCAGGAGTCAGAGGTCGGAGGTCAGATGGGCTCCATGATGAGCTCCTCCAAATCCCCGTCCTCCAGCTCGCGGAAGGCAGCATGGGAGCCAATCACAACCAGTGCAGCCCCTGAGTGACAGGGAAAGGGACAGGCCTCAGGACCACAGCACAGGGAGAGAGAAACAGACACAAAGAGAGACAGAGGTAGGCACAGAGGGACAGGCGTGCACACGCACACACACAGACAAGGCTCACCCAGCACCCAGAAGACAGCAGCTCCAGCTCCGGCCAACCAGAACACAGGAAATGACACGGCCCCTGCCAAGCCTAGCTGGTGACCCCCAGTAACCTCCCGACCTGAGAGAGAGAGAGACAGAGTATCAGTCAGTCAGTTGGTGAGACAGTGTGACAGCGAGACAGTCGGCCAGTGGGACAGTCAGTCAGTAGGTTGGTGGGATGGTCAGGCATTCAGTTGGTCAGTCAGTGGGACGGCGGGATGTCAGTCGGTCGGTGGGACTAACCGAACAACATCAGCTTGCTTTCCTGGCTGCGCAAGTGGATGATATAAAACGCTCCGACAAAGACAGCCAGAGCCAACAGCAGCAGAGGAGAGCTGATACTGAGAGAGAGAGAGATTATTGTGATAGTGTATAATACAATACAGAGTCTAGTACAATGTAGCCTAAGTGCAGTATACAGAGTTCACACAATGTTTCTGAGTGTATAGTAGAGTGAGGTGGGCGTCTCAGTGCATATACAATAGTGTCAGTATCCAGACTCTTAGAGTGGACAGTGCAGTTATTTAGTGTGGAGACAGTGCAGTGCCTCGGAGTGGGGACAGCAGTGTTGCTCACAGGCAGTAGGTGATGAGGGCGAGGAAGATGAAGGTGTAGTTGCTCTGGAAGGTGTGCAGGTTGCGGGGCAGTCTCTGAACCAGCTGGCCCAGGCTCTTGGGCTTGGAGAAACGCCGCTGGTCCACAAACCCCGCCCATGGTCGCAACCCCGCCCTCCGACGCTCCAGCCACTCCTTCACCCCGCCCACTGACAGCCCACGCAGCCACAGCCTGGGCAAGAGAAAGAAAGAGAGAGAGTGTATAATATTATTATTAGTAGTAATAGTAGCACTAGTACTAGTAGTAGCAGTAGTAGTATTGCATTTGGACATTCCCTTGCTCCCCAACAGCTTTTGTACAACACAAGGGGGAAATGTTGATTCCACCTCACTTATAACTAGGGTCCTTGATAGCATTCTTCAATTAAATTCCCAAATGGAACGAGAAAGTCACAGTATCACGGTAACATTTATTTTAAACCAAAATGACTAACAACACATCTAATGAAAGTTACTTATATATATAAATATTATCCCCCACCCCTGTGATACCAAAGGCAGGTTCAGACCATAAACATTTTAACATCCCTGCCAGTTCCAAACGGTCATTGTAATCCTGGAAGCTGGAAGTCAAACCATCTTTACATATGTTGAACAATGGGAAAATATAAACAAATAGGATATTCAAAAGGCCAGGCTTTGGATGCAGAAGTAACAACAAACAGCACATTTTAATTGATAAACTAAAACACTCAAAATTTTGTTTCAGAAGATAGGCCTATACTTTAAAGCTATTAATCCTCCAATCTTAAAATTGCATTCAAATAAAAACTTTAATTAAACGTGTACAATTTGAAGCAGATAACAGACTGAAGTACATAACAATCCTGTTAATTAAACTACATACAAATTAGTTAACTGCAGCATTCATGAAAATAGATTTTAACTGAGTCCCAGAATCTTCTCATAACATTTCCTGCATTCTGTAAGATTACTTCCTCTTATGCACACACACTAATTTACATAGTACCACAGACACTCACCTTGCCATTATCATATTACTGCTACATTAGTGATGCATAGTACCTAAATACTACTAATGTGTAGACTGACATGCACAATATCACTGATACTAACAGAAGACATATTCAATAATATATAAGGCAAAAAATAACTGGTTTGTGCAGACATAGCATCATCAGACATTTTAAATTATAGTTATTAGGTGATCTAGTGCAGAAGTGTCTGGACACCTATAGTTTTTGTTTCCAATTTCTCCTTTTTCCTTTTTCTGGCACATCTTCCAAAGACTATAAAACCCAAAACAATGCCTCTAAGGTCATAAAAAACACCAGACTTGTAAACACCTACAGGGTATTTTGCCAAGTGAAGCTGATTGACATAGGTTACATAACAGGGCTGGCATACTGCATTCCAACTTTCCAAGTGTGTTTTTAAAGATTTACAAAAATTCTCTTCTCCAATACAACTTGTGCTCTGCATCGGACACCTACCACCTAAGCAGGCTCTATGACCTACATTTGGAATTGTTCAAATGAAGTGAATTTCTCACATTGCTTTGTGGTCAAGACTTGAAAAATCTTACTGTCCTGAATCTTTGCATGCATGACACTGGTACACTGCTCAATCACATTTGTTTGAAACAAGTTGCTGCAAAATAGAAACATGGCTGCCTGCCATGTGCCAATGAAATTTCAGTGTTGTGTACATGCATTGGAATGCTGTGTTACACGCATGACAATATTCTCCAGAACCACTTAAAGAAAGCATATGAATTTTTTGGTCCACTTGAAATGCATCTTTGCATGCATCAACTGGGTCATGTATTCGCTTAACATTGTTCATTTCAACTTGCTTTGCTATTAAATATGGGTACCGTGGGCCAATCCTATTCCAGCATTCTAATATTGTGGCTCTGGCTCCAAACCCATCCGGTGTGTGTGGTGGAGCCAAATTGTCTGCTACCACCAGGTTTCCCCAAAGTCCCAAGACCTTGTTTCCACAGTCCATTAGCACTTCCTGCTCCACATCATACAATGCAATATACATTTGGGACTACCCAACCGACACATTGCTATACATTTGTGTCTCCTACGCGATGCTTGCTAGTCCATGAAAATTGCTGCTTGCAGCTAGATGTTTTATTGGTGCTGGTACTGTAACTCACCTACCCGGCAGTCCCGCTGTGGCCTGCTCCCCCATCTCCATGCTGAACGGATCCCCAGTCTTTCCTGCCATTGCTACCCCACAATCGGCACCTCTGTCCAGGCCTGGCTGCTGTATCTATTCCACAATCTAGCTGGAGATGATGGACATGAGAAAGTGCAGCGTGTAGATATTAAAGGGCTGTCAGTCAGCTGACCACAGCTTCTGGTCAGTCTTGAGTGAGTAGTGCCGGCACTGGACAACAGATTCAGCCACACACAAAAAACACATACATACACACATAAAGTTACATACATATACACAAGCGTGTGTGTGCGACACATAGATATATAGATAATCTACTAATAAATAAAATGTGTAATTGTTGTTACTGCTGGTACTAAATAAAAATATATTGACAGATTATATGCGTTTTGTGTACAACTTCTTCTTACTAACTTAAAACCCTACTCTAGAAAGCCAGCTATGCAAACACTGACACACGATCTACCACCGTCTCGGTATTGATAGGGATTAAGCGACCAGAAATCGATTTCACTCACCGTTTGTTGTTTGAAGTTTCACGTTTTCGATCCCGGTCTTCCTGCTCGCTGTACGGATGTGATGTGGAACAGGCGTTACCCTGGAGAAACGGCTCCCCACCCGGAAGTAATGTAATGTACTGTAGAAAAGAAATGTCTCTATTTCTATATCGGTTTCTTTATTTGTCATCTATCTAGCGTAAATGAATAAACAATTCAGTGTCGCAATTTCAGATATCTGGCTTCATACATCCTCCTTTGACTCATCTCGTAAAACAATCAGTTCCCTTCTCAACATGGTAACTCGGGCTTCAAAGTTCATCCACGTGTTGCACTCGGGACTCTGTGATTGGTTGTGAAATAGAGCCGCGCGGGTGCGCTGCGGGTCATTATTGTTGTTGTGAAGGAGCTGCGCTTTGGGAGAGCTGAAAAGACTGCGCATGCGCATGCTGAGACGGAATTTACTAGAAAGGGAAACGGACAGTGTTTGATGTACAGGGAGACGGACGTTACATAAAAGAAAGAAAATAATAATAATAATAATAATAATAATAATGAAAATTATTGTTTTTTGTTGAGGGTTACGTCCAAAAAACATAAGCAAAAAATCGAGGTTTCCATTATTTTGAGTGGGTTTATTTTCGAGGCAGTTGTACTTGTAGTTGTGTTTGACTGTGAATGTCGTTATATTAATAATAATTGATATTCCAACTACACGTTCGCTTTCTTTATTATCTCAGTCCGACCGTTTGCACGCGACGGCCACATTCAACCCGGTTTACGAGACGGTAAGACATTTATTTTCAACTGCACTCTCCAGCTACGACTGTAAAACTTAAACACCCTGCCCACACAGCCGAATTAATATGAATTTCCAAATTCCAAAACGATAGAATAGACAATCAAGTGCGACGATATTTTCGAGAACATCTCTTGCCTTGTCTGGGTCACCTCGATAAGTGTTCGTTGCGTCCGCTGTGAATAAATAACAGTAAACGGTTGCGTTAATAACTAAAGTGTGAATTGGAGCTGGGATCTTTAAATAAAATAATATACAGCTATAGAGGAAGAACGATAGTTTAACGTATTAACCAAATAGCACTAGTTGAGCCGATAGTTGGAAGCTTGAGTACTTTACGGGGGGAGAAACGTTTACGGACGTCACCCACAGACACGTGATGTTATGAAAACAAATCGAGCATGATTTAAATCTGTCCGCACCAGCCCCGTTAACAGCCGTGCAGGGGAGCTCCGGTTTGCCGTTGAAGGGGACAAGTCAGTGCGGAAACGCCGCCGACGGAGCAGTACTCTTTTCACTTAAATAAAATAAAAATACCAATCGTCCAGTTACTTTAATTGCACTGACCCGGGCTGCCACTGACAGTCTGTTTCTCCTGTGTGTGTTGCTTGGCACTGAGCGATATTTTCTTGTCTTCAGTTGTCCCAAAGCCCCCCCTGTCTCCCATGGCTGTTGTTCGTAGGCCGATACACTCGCTGTACTGGGACGAGACGGAGTGTCTGAACTATTACGGGATGCAGTCCCTCCACGAAGTCTACGAGGTCGTTGGCTCTCAGTTAACGGAGACCGATGTGGAGGTTTTGTCTTTTCTCCTGGACGAGACCCACCAGGGCTTCCACCCTCTCGACCCAGCTGGATGGACCCCGGAGTTCTGGGATGAGAGCGCTAACGGCGGTGGTGACACTCAGCCTGCACCGAAGCTACTTCAGGCCTGGCAGCGTGTGCAGCCTCGGGGCTCGACCTTGCCCACCACCGCCCAACACATCCCCAAAAGCGGTGTGGAGCTGCTACTAGAGCTGGAGAGACGGGGCTACCTAAGCGAGTCCAGACTGGGGCCTCTGTTGCAGCTGCTCCGCATTCTCACCCGACACGACCTGCTGGCGTTTGTCAGCTGCAAGAAGAGACGGGTCGGTAAGTGTGCGTTTCTGTTTGTACATTTATTTATTGACATATTTTATGTTAGTCTTCTGTGGATATTTATTGTATGAGGATATAATATTAAATCCCTCTCTCGGTGCTGCAGTGTCCAGCCAGTGTTTGTACATTTAACCTTTGTCTCTCTCTATCTTAGTGTCCCCAGAGCGGGTCACTGCCCCGCCTGTTGTAGACTGCCAGCAGGAGGGAGTGCTGACCTCCAGCTCTGACAAGGTGGGGGGGGAGAGGCAGACCCCCTCCACCTGTACACAGGAGCAGTGGAGGGCAGGTGAGGGGGTGGGGGGGCAGTTTACTGCATCAATGTGTCAGTTGTCAGTTCTTCTCTGTCGGGTGTCAGTCTGTTCTTCTGTCAGTCTCCTGGTTGAATTAAGGAGGTGTATGTGTGACAGGTGCAGACCCCTCCATCTCCAGTCTTCGGAGGCAGTGGCAGGGTCGGCGGCGACGTGGGGGCAGAATGAGTGGCGCCCCCAGGGGGAGAACTGAGGAACTGCAGGAGATTCCACCACGCCAACAGGACAGGGTGACCTGTGGTAAGGACAACCTGACTGTGTATGTGAGTGGGTCTCTGTGAATCTGTGTATGCATGCGTGTGTCCGTGGGCCTCTCTGTATGTGTGCATGCATGGGTCTCTGTGTGTGTTTCTATGTCTGTGCGTACCCATCTCCCTGTTATGCTGATACACAGCCTAGTTGACACAGACCAGTTAATGATTTATTTAATGTCTTCCTGCTGTCTGTCTTGTCCACTTGTGCCTGGAGAAGAATACATTAATAAAAAAAATGTAACTTTAAGGAAAAATAAATGAAAGGCAGACCTTCCCCAACCTCTGCCTATCTTTCCTGTCTGTGTCCACAGTTCGAACTGACACACACCCTGCTCACAAAAAAAAAAAAAAAAATGAAACGCCAGAAAACGAGAAGAGAGAGAGAAAGAGAAGCAGAGAAAGCTGAAAAACAAAAGAACGGGGGGGAAATAACCAAAGTGCACCGAACAAAATGTGCAAGGAAATGGCAGGAGAGAGTCAAGAGAGGGACCTGCCCTTCTGTCTGTCCCACTACCTCTCTCTCTCTCGCTCTCTCTTGCTCTTGCTCTCCAGTGCTGTGGATCAATAAGAGAAGCTCTGTCCGGTGAAGCTGACGTCTCTGAGAAACGGTACTTGCATTTATATACAAGGCAGAAGTGTTGAACAGCAGCGCTTTCCTGTGCGATTGGGTGAGTGTGTGAGTGGGTGTTGACGGAGCTGTTTGTGAGATGTGAGATGTGCTGTGTGGAACACTCTGGGACTCTAGGGGTACAGATGCATGCGCACTTACAGGCATATACACACTTACACATTCACACTGACACACAAGCATATACAAACTGACGCATGCACACACTGATACACATGGACTGATGCGCATAGGTTGAAACATACAGACACATCCCAGACTAAGAACCACAGCACTGCCGCGGTCCGTGCCTATGTCCGTCTCACTCCAGCCACAGCACTGTGAGTGGGAGTGATTGGTCACGGTGTGCTTCCAAGCCCTCCACTCCTACTGTCCAGTTACACACCCGCCTACTGACCTTGTCCACAGACACATGGGGGAAAAACAAAATGTGCAGCTCTTCCCAGTCATTCATCTCAAACACGATATGCACTGATGTATTTATGTATTTGCTGATTGATTTATGGTGTTTATTGTTCACCCTGATGCACGCATGCACGCACGCGAAACACACACACACACACACACGAGTGGAAGTCAGTAACACTAATTTGGACTGTGCTCATGTGCTTTTGGGGCCGGAGCACCTGACTTGTCTGCCTGGTATTTATGTTTTTTCATTTTCATATGTTCTGATGGTTTAAAAAAAAAAGTTGTATTTTCCTTGTACTGACTGGCCTAAAGTTATAATTGTCTTTATTTATTTTAGTTATTCATTAATTAATTCCTCATAGCAATCATTAAATGTTATCAGTATGGATTAAACAAGTTAAATAAATTTCCTTTTTAAATATTGTTCTTAGGTTTTTATAAGGGGATTTCAGTTCTCGCCTATTCCTAAAAGAGAGGCACGGATCATGACAGTAATGTAACGCAACCCTACAGCCCTGTACTGCACTGTAGCTCTCCAGGACCAGGGCCGGAGACCCTGCTGTGCTGGACTGTACTGTAGGAAATGTTTGTTACCAGACCAGTCAAAAAACACAACTGCCACTCAAGTCTCTCGCCCTCTTCAGTTCTGTAAATCCTTCTGTTGTTCTCTCACTGCTGCTCTTCCTATGTTTTTCTGTTAGTATTTTTCTATCCATTCCTGCTTCTCTATTCTCGTTCTCTGCATGCATCTCTGTATCTGTGTCTTTCTCTCTCACTAGCCTTGCTTGAAGTGCAGTAACACAGTGGAGGTCTTGTGCTGATCTCCCCCAACTCTCCCCCTTCTCCTGCAGATATCCGCCTGCGTGTGCGTGCAGAGTACAGTGACCCCGAGGCGGCGCTGCGGGGGGGAGGCGTCTGGTCTGCGCGGCTGCAGCCCCTGGAGCGCCAGTTCGACCTGTTTTCGCGGGCTATATATGTGCTGCGCGCCCGTGACCTTGGCGCCGTGGTCTGCGACATCAAGTTCTCCGAGCTGTCCTACCTGGATGCCTTCTGGGCCGACTACCTGAGCGGGGCACTTGGAGCAGCCCTGAGGGGTGTGTTCCTGACTGACGCCCTGCGCCGTGCTGTGGGCTCCCAGGCTGTGCGCCTGCTGGTCAGCGTGGACCAGGATGACTACGAGGAAGGCCGCAGGCTGCTGCTGCAGGGATTGGCTGTAGCAGATAGAGGGGAAGGTGGGAGAAGAATACCACCACCTACACCCCCCACATCCTTTTCCTCCTCCTCCTCCTCCTCTGTAAGCCTTCGTTCTGCTGCTGCTCATGCTGTTCCAGCACTGTGTCACTCTCACTCCTCTTCCTAGGCCTGCACTTGTGCACGGTGAGTTTCTTTGTGTTTCTGCTTCTGTGATTTAACTTTCCATTATTTTAATTGAAGATGTAATACCACCAGCTCCCCCCAGAGGGAGGGCTTTACCACAGATAAAGAGAGCAGTGCTATTGGCAGTAGTGTCTCTGTATTAACTGTTAATATAGACTGTGCTGATGTACTTACAGTGTGCCTCTGAATTAACCTCTCTTTCTCTCTCTCTCTCTCTCTCTCTCTCTCTCAGGTTCTGACCAGGCTGTGTTGTTCAGTGATTGAGTGATGAAGGGGAAACTTGAGTCCTGAGCCCTGCCCTGCCCTGCCCTCCCCCAGTGTAGAGAGAGACACATTCAAGTTCAGGGCAGACAGACACATTGCAGTCAGCTGGGCTGCTCACACTGTGGTACAGCTCAGTACAGCGGCTGTCTGTTCATCTGTCCTTTTGGCTGGCTGTTACTGTTCCTTTCTGTGTACACCTCTCCCTTTCTCTGCCTCTCTCTGTGTGGAGATGAGATTCTCTGGGCAGTCAGACCTCAGTCACCCCTCTGACCCCCCCACCCCCAAGAAGATCCAGAGAATCCAGGTGCTGTTTGTTGTTATGTTTTTATTGTCATTATTTTTTAATTATTTAATTATTTGGATCAAAGTGGAAGTAGTTTTTTTGCTTACAGGCCCTCTCACTCTTCTGGACTGGGCTTTACTGTGTACTGTTTTGCACTGAACTGCAATGTGTGGTGTACTGGGCTGGACTATGTGCTGTACTCTACTGCATAATACAGTGCAGTCCTCTACCGTCCAGGGCTGTCCCCTACAGTGCAGTACAGTTTGTAGCCCAGTACAGTGCACATTGGAGTGCAGTTTAGTGAGACAGTTTTGAAGGAATATCCCACACAGATTCGTCTGCACCAGGTCTTAAAGAGAGAGAGAGAGAGAGGCATACTGCAAGAGAGGAGAGGAACATCTGAATTAACTTTTTCAGGGTTTTCGCACTTCCCCCTAACACGTGCACACTCCCTCTGACACAAGGGAGAACCACTCCCTCTAACAACAGACACGCACACTCTGACATACGTATGCACACACACACACGCACACTAACTCAGACACACACACTAACTCAGACACACACACTGATTGTACACAACAGATCTGTCTCCCTGTCACAACTGGCCACTACTGCATTAGGGCACAACTAGAGACTAATGTGTCTTAAGGACTCTGGTGTCGGCAGGGAGGCACGGCTGTGTGTGGATATTATCCAAACTGTCTGATGAAGAAAAAAAAAACCTTCTAGTTGGTAACTAGGCTGTGTAAAGTTAATTATATACATACAAAAAATTAAGTTAAGAAACAAAACAGTGTTGAAATGTGTGAATTACTTTGTTTTGTTCTTTTCTTTGTTGGAAAGTTCTGATTTAATATATTTGTGAAAAGAGAACATGGTTTATAATAAAGGTTTGTCAGAAAAAGAAAAAAAAATGTTTGTTGTGGGATTTTGTTTGTTTCGCAAGAGTGATTGGGTTCATCTGCTGGTGCCTCTGCCTCCTCTGTCCTTGCTGTCCCTTTCACTGCTTCTGAATGAAGGTCTCTGGGTCAGTGTCTGGGGGGCTGTACTGATCAGGTGGAGCCAATTGAATTAGAGTCAATTAAAACTGAATAACTGCTGTGGAGATAGGAGTCCCTGCGTCATACTACTGCACAGGATCGCATGGTATAGTACGATCTGCAACCATGTACTGTACCGAGTCTCTACCGCAGCAGGGCAGGAGACCCTGCTGTATTTTGGAGAATATCCTGTGGTCGCTTGGTGGCGCTGGCGAGGTTTTCTACTGTGTGTGGAACGTAAGGAGGCGGGGGCTCCGGCTCGCTCTCTCCTCAGCACCAGCCACGTCGTCATGGAAACAGCGGAGACACATATTGAGAGAGAAAGAGAGGGGGAGATGGAAGTGTTTGAGAGCGTGAGTGGGGTGTTGTTATTGTACATGAACGCGCATCCACATACCCCCGCCCCCGTTCTCTCTCTGCCCCCCCAACCCCACTCGCATTCATACACACACCCCTCTCTCTCTCTCTCTCTCTCTCTCTCTCTCTCTCTCTCTCTCTCTCTCAGGCAGACGGTTCTGTCACGCGCATGGCGGAGTGTGCGGCGCACGGCGATGGATGCGCGGGTAATTTTTTTTTTTACTCTCGCCCCCCCCCCCCCCCAGAAAAAAACTTTGCATATTGATTACACTTCTGCCTAATATCTCTCCCTCTCTCCTCCCGTCTTTCTCACTCTCCCGTCTCTCTCTCTCTCTCTCTCTCTCTCATCTCGTTTCTTTGTATTGATTAAACACAATGTCGATCCCTTTGAATATTGGCCTTGAGACTGGCTCCGCGTGTTTCTCTCTCTCTCGTCACTGTAAGAGAGAGGGGGGTAGGGGGGAAGAATTATTATTAGTACTGTCTCTTACTTGCACGCCTGGGCTTTTCTCTTATTGATTACAAAGGAATTAATTCAAGGGACAACCTCTCTCTCTCTCTCTCTCTCTCTCTCTCTCTCTCTCTCTCTCTCCCTTTCTGTCTCTGCGAATCGGGTTGTTTCTCAGCTGCTCTGCATGTTCCATTAGGCAGAGATGCCGATCGCGGGAATATTTGACTTGCCTTTGCTATGGTCGGGTCTCCGAGCCCGTAACTTAACTGCATTGGGGAAGGAACTCTCGGCTATTTTTAGTGTGTGTGTGTGTGTGTGTTTGAGAGAGAGCCAGACAGACAGACCGAGAGACAGACACAGTGTTGTGTGACTTTTCACAAAATACCTAAATCGCCTTATTATATTAAATGTGATTAATCTATTTAGCTATTGTTTTTTAATCAGTTTGTTCAATGGCAAAACAGTGTTACATGAATGGAGAGAATTAGCGAGCGATGCGGGGATGAGAGAGAGGGGGAAAGGTGGTGAAAGGGGGATATTCTCATAGCTGCTCTATGTTAAACGTGCTATACAGCAGGACTCCTGGTCTGGGTGAAATTGAAAGATTTTCTCTGCCTGTGTGTGCTGTGGTGTGGTGTGTTGTCTGTGCACTGCTGTTTCGTTGGTGATGTGGGTTTGGGGATGTCTTGGGCGTCTGAAACGTGTACATCACCTCCTCACACTGACCAACAAAGAAACTGTCCGACATTACAGCCACACAACATACACAGCCCTCTGCATACAGCCTCTGTAGTACAGTAGTGTGAGTGTATGTGTGTGTGTGTGTGTGTGTGTGTGTGTGTGTGTGAGAGAGAGAGAGAGAGAGAGAGAGAGAGAGAGCATGTGAATTAGTGATGTCAATTAGTCATGCGAAATAAAGATTTTATGAATTTAATTGAACTGAACTGAGAGAAGGTGTCAATGTGTTTGTGTATTCGTGCGTTTTGTACAGCTGTGTGTGTGTGTTAAGGGCGTTGTGTTTTGCAGTGTGTGTATGTGTTTGTGTGTATTTGCAGCGTGTGAGTGTGTTAAGGGCGGTGTGTATTTTCAGTGTATGTGTGTGTTAACGGCGGTGTGTATTTTCAGTGTGTGTGTGTGTGTATGTGTGTGTATTTGCAGTGTACGGCCCCGGCGCCGCTAATGCGATAATAATACAGACCTCAGGGAGCGGAGGGTTCTGCTCGATTCTCCGACGAAGGGAAATCGATGACAAGACCGAATTAATTATGAAAAAATCCATTAAGAGGAGTGGATTGTGGTTCTAAGAGCCCAGAGCCGCCAGAGCGGCCGAGAGAGTGGAGGAGAGAGGACAGAGGAGAGGCGGTGTGCGGAGTGTCATTATTAAATGTGTCAATTATATTATTATTATTATTATTATTATTATTATTATTATTATTATTATTATTATTATATAATAATAATAATAATAATAATAATAATAATAATAATAATAATAGTAATAATATTTTGTTGGTACTTCTGTTTAACAAAAAATTTAACCGTCGCTTGGTCCGTTTGTCACTTTGTCGCTTTCTCCCTGGGCTCCTCTCCACAGAAACCGGCCTGTCTGCGGGGGCCCGACTCTAATCCTTGACCGGGGGTCTGTGTGTCCTGCGCTTATTACCAATAGTTACGTCTATTATATTATCTACTATCAAAAAATAAATCATATAAAATTAAACATATAGTATTAGTCCAAAACAATACAACAAAAAAACTAAACAGTAATAATAAGGGTCAATCCGTCGAGAACGTTTATGACAATTCAAACGAAGAATATGTATTTGGCCCTTTTATTTTATTTTGTTTTATTTGTATTTACATTTTTGTTCGGTAGTAGAAAACCACGCGTTTCCCTTCTGTCCCTCTAAACCCACTACACACCGTCACAGTGCTGTGTGAACGTTTGTGTGTGTGTGTGTGTGTGTTTGCAATTCTCCGTGTGCTGAGTGGTTCCTTCGTATGTTTTATTTTGGTTGGTGATATGTGCAGTGCTGTCTCTCTGTGTGTAGCCTCATAGTGTGTAATGTCGCAGTATGCGTATAATCGTCGAGCAGCAGTCTGGCCAAATTTTGTGATTTTATATTTTTTTATCTTTAGTCATTTGGATGTTGATGTGGTTAATATGTATAAACGTACACAGAACGAAAAAGAAATTCAGGCACACAGAAAACACGTACAAAGAGACAAACAAACGCACACACAATCTGTAAAATGTGTACAGTGCTGTGTTATCAGTGATGTGTCATTGTACCTGGAGGGCGGATTGACTTAAAAATTGACACACTTCGATATACAGATAGATATAGTCTACAGATAGGACATTGGGACGCTTACAATTGTTTACATATACGTGTGTGTATGTGTGTATATAAGTAAATATGTGTGTCAATTTGTGTATGTTTGTGCTTTATGATTTGGGGGATGTCGATGGACATACAGGTGCGGTGTTTGCCAGTGTATAGTGTTAATGTAGTTTTGGTAGCAGGCCGGGGCGCCAGACTGTGCGAATGTTTGCCTACACGTTCGGGACGCGTAACCTCGCCACAGTTACTGTAGCTATATATATATATATATATATATCTATATATATGTTTCTTTGACCTCGCGTGGTCGCACCTAAATTGTGTTTGTGTGTCTTATGTTCCTATGTCTATCTGTCCGTGTGTGTGACTGAGTGAGTTTTTTCTTGCTGTATCCGTCACTGCACTCGTCCGTGTGTGTGTGTGTGTGTGTGTTTGCGTCTGCCTGTATTTTAAGCAGTATATCTAGACCAGTTTTGGTCAAACAGCAGAACCGCGAGTAATGTCGGGGTTCAGGCTCGTGTTCGTTTAGAGTTTTCACACCAGACGGCTCAAACGACCCGAATAATCCCCCAATCAAGGTCAGAGGGCAGACATCTTCCACTTTAGCTTTGCGTCATATTTGCGTTATTGCTCATTTTAGAAAAAATACATTGTCAGGAGTTGGTGTAAAACCATTCAATGTGGGCAATAGCCTCACAGTACATATAATTAATAATTAATAATTAATAATAATAATTATATTACTATACCTATGATTATGATTATTATTTCAATGTTGTAGTGTTTTATGTTGAATTTACTCAGAAAATAAAATGTATATTTATCCAACAACGATCAGGAACTTGTCTGTGACAATTACATTCTTATTCATGTAAATGTATTATTATTATTATTATTATTATTATTATTATTATTATTATTAATAATAATAATAATAATAATAATAATAATAATAATCAGTAGTAGGCTAGTAGTAGCACCCATAGCCTCTCTCGTATTAACTCCACAAACTATAACAGGCACCTTGGTATCTCACACATTGCATATCGCCTAACTAATATAATAATAATAATAATAATAATAATAATAATAATAATAATAATGTCGCTGATGTGGCCAGGTTCAGATTCTCCCAAAGCGTTGACAATTTAAGGACAGTGCAACCGAACAGCGCAAAACGCGAAATATTTTCAAATAGAAACTTACAGTAGAGTAGTATGCAACCGCACCGCTGCGCACATTCCTGCTACATATTTGGCCAAATTATAAAGTACAATTAAATTAAACAACAGTTTTACACAACACTAGCAAGCGCCGAGTTTGCGCCTGATCGGTGTGTTTGTCCCTGTTTGTCTGCTGTGCAAACAGCGTGAATCCGTCGCATAGGTTAAATTTGTGAAATTTCCTATTTCAATGAAAATGCAGAGAGCTCTATCCCCATTAACGGGCTTAAATTCTGCACAATAATACCTGCTAATAATACCTGCTAAGAAACTTCTGCAAAGTTTTGTGCAGGAGACCGTCGCCCTCCAGAATATTTCCGGAAAACACTTAAAATGAAGTGTTCATTGTAACGTTGTCTAAAATCACTAGTGTGTATAAACATGGCGCTTTGAGTTTATTTTAACAAATAGTTCTAAGAGAATAAAAATTAACAAAACAGCAGAGAGAAAATATATTACGTTTTTATGTCTAGATTAGCAAGATTCGTACACGCGAAATATCTGTTATAATAATAATCATCATCATTATCATAATCATAATCATATAACAATAATAGTAATCAGTATTCATGTTATTATATTAATAATAATTATAATTCATTTTTTAATAAAATGACTAGTTGTGCTGTAATGTTATGTAAAATATAATTTTCAATCACAGTATAGCAGCATTAATAAATATTATTTTATTCAACAACCTCCCGAAATGTATTATTATTATTATTATTATTATTATTATTATTATTATTATTATTATTATTATTATTATTTATGCGGATGTTATTATTATTCTTTTACAATGTTGGACCAGTCTATTCGATCCTCGATAAATCTCATTACAAATTGCATGCAAATGCATGGTAATTATGATTTTGATTATTTGCATATTCATATTTATTTTCATATTCATGTTTATATTTATATTCAAATTGCTATTTATTTTAACGGCAGCGCTTGTGTATATATCAGATATCAGATATCATATATCGGATACTACATATATATACACAATATTATAAATCGGCACCCACGGATTATATTGTATGGTGTGTGTCATTAAGACTGTGTGTGTATTCATGTGTTTTTGTATGTATGTATGTATGTATGTTTTATAGCTGTATATATGTGTGTTTGTATGCACGTTTAATGTACGTTTGTATGCATGTATTTGTAAACGTATGAGGTTATATTTATTTATTCAGACTCGTGTATCTTGGGACACAGAAGACTCTTTTAAGGCCGGTTTATGAAACCAGATTAATTGCGTTTCTCTGGGAGCCGCGTCTCTGTCCTTTAACTTGCCGAGTCGTTGAAGCAAATACAGAATTCAGGGAAATAGTACAGCATATATATATATATATATATATATATATATATATATATATATATATATATATATATATATGAACGTGTCTTAATCTGAATTTGAAATCGGAGCGTTTGTAATGATACAGCTCGGTGTTAAGGATTAGACTGTAAGTGTAGCCTATAATAATAATAATAATACAAATAAAAATAATAAAAATATAATAGGTTATTATGTAACACATTCAATAATAATAAATACATTATTATTATTATTATTATTATTATTATTATTATTATTATTATTATAGACTTGTTGGAAATGCAAATATTTTCAAGCAGACTGCAACTGACTATAGTTTTGTCTGTCCCTCAATCGGAAGGGAGAGAATATTATAAGCAGACACGAAAACAAGACGAGCACAGGATGAGAGATTGCAATAAAAAAAACGAAGAAACGTCAGAAAGGGAGAGAGGGAGGAAGGCAGAGTGTTGTTTAGTATTCTGATTGTTCCGTACAGAATTATTACACAGCTGAGGAGAGATTGTGTTTAGTCTAGTGCTTCCGTCTACATTTTTTAAATGGAAGTATTATTATTATTATTATTATTATTATTATTATTATTATTATTATTACAGAGATAATCCGTTGTGATAAATTGCGGCTCTTCTCTCTCCGTATCACTCACTCCTTGTCTCCATATTGAACATTATAAAATGTAGTCTGATGGACACGCTCACAGCGACATTCTCTCAAATCCACATAAACGGACTGAGCAACACTACCATAACAACAACAATGATGATGAAGATGATGATATATATATATATATATATATATATATATATATAATATCTGGAGACACTGTGTCTGCATGTCCGTACTTTGTAAACAAGCTTGAATGTCTATTTTTATTTTGTGCGGTAGTATGCAGGTTACTGTCAGTGATCGTATGTGGAGGTTAGTGTAAGAAGAAGTAAGTAGACATTAGGTTAGGTATAGTATGCAGAGGTGATATAGTAGAGCATAGTAGTGGTAGGATAAAACCAGGTATGTTGGTGTCCATGGTAGTGTGTATGTAGAAGTATTTGTGTGTCAGAAGCAGTGAAAAATAGTACAGTACAGCACTACACTATACTATACTACTGAACCACACTGCACTACACTACAGTATATTACTACACTGCATTATATAACGCTACAGTACTACACTGCACTAAACGTATATTACACTACACTGTATTATAGTCTACAACTGAACTGTCTATACAGTGGAAATGTCCCCCAAGGTTAATTTAGCGTTTTTTTTTTTTACATCATTACCACGTTAATATGCAAATACGAGTCCAATGAGGAATAGACAAAGTGTGGTACAGGGCAGCAACACCGTGTCATACGGGACCTAGACGTGCAACCACAAAAGGTCATACGCAGCATAATATGCCATGCGGGACAAAAAGTGTCATAGGCAACCAAAAAATATCACACGACCAAAAAATGGCATAGGGAGCATAAATGTCAAACAGTATGGCTAAACAAAACTGTGGTAGTGGACAAAAAATATCGTGCATCGTACTGTACTGTAATATATTGTTCTCTATTGCACTGTTAAACTCTATTGGGTAACACGTTATATTAAGGTGTCATTAATAAATGATTGGTAAATAATGTATAAAACCGTTAGGAACCATTAATAATTACATTTAAAAATTATCAATACACCTTTCTAATATTTTTGTTTCAGTTATTAAAGAATTTGATTTGTCTGAAATCTTTATTATAAATTTTAACTCGTAATTCAATTATAAATGTTTCCTAAATGTTGTATTTTACTATTTACCAATCATTTATGAATGGCACCGTAATATAAAGTGTTTCCCTCTATTGTGCTGTAATACGCTGTATTGTCATACAATGCTCTGTGCTGCATTGTTATACACTGCATTGTAAAACATGATATTTTAATCTACTGTAATATACTGCAGACTGTTATAATGTCTGCTGTACTGTGCTGTACTGTGCTATACTACACTATAACGTCGCAATAACAACTCCGGTCGTAGGCTTATGAATACACACGAACTCAAGGAGATAATTTCTCAGGGAATGTGTCTATTTTTGATACTTTATTCCTATATGTTTGTTTGCGTGTCTATAGTAGTTTTACTTATTCCCTGTGTGTGTGCGTTCTTTTCTTAATTTTCTTAATTGTTTTTTTTGCGTGTCTGTATTTGTGTTTTTGTTTTTTCTATGTATGGCCGTCTGCCCACTCTCCGACTTGTATGCCATTCCATATATGTACCCCAAACTGTACTTTAGGGGACAAATGTGTTGCAGCCTTCTTTTTGGTTCGTATGCTGTACCCGCTACACCTCCGGTTTGTCATTGCTCAATGATTGTCAATCAGCGTGTGTGTGTTAGTTGCTGCTTTGCCAATTGTATTTTGTGAACATGTAATCGGTTACAAATCCGTAATTTGGGACGGTATCTTGTAAAAAAAAAAAAAAGCTGCCTATTCTGTGTGAGGCAGAATCTCTGTACAAAGTTCCCTGTGCCTAACCCAATAACTGTGGCAGCAGTAAATTGTTGTTGCAAAGGATTATTATTATTATTATTATTATTATTATTATTATTATTATTATTATTATTATTATTATTATTATTCCTCCAAGCCATTTTCCTTGGTTTAGGGTTTTGCTAGAGAGTAGATATCTCGTTTATCCATTCTTCTTCTTCTTCTTCTTCTTCTTCTTCTTCTTCTTCTTCTTCGTTTTATAATAATAATAATAATAATAATAATAATAATAATAATAATAATGTATATATTGGGCTTCAGGACCATTTGTTGTTGTTATGATGATGCTGCTGACAATTGTTATAGACTATAAAAAACAATAACAAGCAACCCTCTGGTAGTGTACTGCACTATTCTGTAAAATACTATAATATACTATACTATACTATATTGTATTGCGCAATACTATACTGTGCTTTTGTGGGCTGTGCTGTAATACACTGTAGGCCTACTATACTATAATTTACTTCAATATACTAGCCATTCTATACTATTCAACTATACTGAACTATACTGTACTCTGCAATGCTGTATTACACTATACTCCCCCCCTTTCTCTCTCTCTCTCTCTCTCTCTCTCTCTCTGGTTAAGCTGTGGCTGCAGTGTGTGCAACTGCAGAGGTCAAAGGTCAGATTCATCACAGACAGACGACCTCATTCCACGGCCTGACCCCTGGGGTCAAACTGCCTGCGGAGGGAGAGATGGGGGGATGGAGGGAGAGATGGGGGAGGATGGGGAGAAAGGGAGAGGGTCACTCAATCTCTCTGCCCACTTTATCTTTCACTCCCTCTCACCTTGTCATCTTTCCCTCACCCATCTATCTGTCTGTCCCTCTCCCTACATCTCCCTCACCCCTCTCTTCCTCTCTCCCTCTGTATTCTACACCTCTTCCCTCCCTCTGTCTGCTTCCATCTCTCTCTCTCTCAGTATATTAACATTTGACCTATGTTACTGACCCCCTCCCCCACTTGTGACACACACACACAATCACTCACTCACTCACATTCGCACTCAATACACAAACTCAAAACACACGCATCCACACACTCACACTCATACACACATTCAAATTCATATTCAACTCATACACACTCACACACACTTACACAAACATACACGCACTTGCACACACACACTCACACATTGTGTGTGAACTGTACTATGTCTCTCCAGGACCAGGGCTGGAGACCCTGCTGTAGTGAGTGAAGTGGGTTTGGACGGCAGTTCTCCAAAGTCACCAGGTGGTGGCAGCACCAGAGAGTCCCATTGGATAGCAGATGTGTTTTCTTCCCTTCTTGCCTTCCTCAATCCGTTTGTCTCTCTCACTCTTTACCACTTTCTGTCTGTTTCTCTGCATCCTATTCCTCTCATCCATTTCTCTCTCCCTATTCTCCTCTACCCGACACATGTGAGAATGTGTCTGTGTGAGTGTGTGAGATAGAGGATATGTGTGCATACGTGTATGAGAGAGTGTGAGTTTGAATATAAGCACATATCAGAGTGAGTGTGAGTGTGTGAGTGCTTGTGAGAGAGTGTGTGTGTTTGTGTGTGTTCAATTCTGTGTGTGAGAGTATATGTGTGTGTATCAGTGTGTGAGTATATCAGTGTGTGAGTGTGTGTACAATCCTGTGAGTTTGAGAGTATATGTGTGTGTGTATCAGTGTGTGTGTATGTGTACAATCCTGTGAGTGTGAGAGTATTTGTGTGTTTGTATCAGTGTGTGATTGTATATGTATGTGTGTATCAATGTGTTAGTGTATGTATGTGTGTGTGTGTGTGTGTGTGTGTGCCTATCAGTGTGTGAGTATATCAGTGTGAGTGTATGTGTACAAGCCTGTGAATGTGAGACTATATGTGTGTGTGAATATCAGTGTAAGTTTATGTGTACCAGCCTGTGACTATGTGTGTGTGTGTGTGTGTGTGTGTGTGAGAGCACTGTGATAGTTTATCAATAGGTTAATAGGCGCGGTGTCAGTATCATTGACTGTGTGATTAGGCGCAGTGTCAGGCTGGGTGTTCAGTAAATCCGCGTTTTGCCAGGGAAATATTGGCTTTCCCATTGATTTTTCCCAGGCTGTGCCGGCGGGGAGGTGTGGGGGGAGGGGGGCGGTTATCGAGCGACCCCAGATTGACCCCGCGCTCCTCCGCCGCTCCCAGCCTTCCCATTGGCTGATGGCGGCTGGCAGGGCTGCATGTGATTGGCTGATTGAGTTTTGTGTTTCTTTTCCTGATTGTTCTGGCAGTAGAATTTAGTATTTTATTTTGTTGTATTGTCAGTTGTGTGTCTGTTCTCTTGGTGGCTTGGCTGGTTTTCCAGATGGAGGGATACTCCACTGACTGTCTGAATATATCTCTTTCTATCTCTCAATCTTTCTCTCTCTCTCCCTCTCTTTCTACCTCTCCCTTAATCCCTTTTCTTTTCAATTCAATTCAATTCAATTCAATTCAGAAAAGCTTTATTGGCAGGACTAATTGATGTCAATGTTGCCAAAGTATTGACAGACATATCCAGTGCTCAGGAACACAGTAATGGGAACAATAAATACGGAGAATTATGCATTTAACACTTACATTACTTTTGTATAGAGCTGTAGTATACACAGTATTCATAGTGTCATGGACACAAGTGCTGTTTGGCCGGTCTGTTGGTAAGTGGTCAGGCCTGCAAGTCTGTGGGAGCAGGCCTCCTTGATGGCAGTGTGTTTGGGGCAGTGCAGTAAGAAGTGGTATTCCTCCACTACCCCATGCTCACATGGCCCACACACTCTCTCCTTTCTGGGCTTCTCTGTCTGCCGGTGTCGGCCTGTCTCTCTCTCTCCAGGCAGTGGCAGCTCAGTCTGTACTGGTTCAGGATCTGTCTGTGTTTTTTTTTTTTTACTGTGGTGTGGCTCTGACCCGGGCTGTAGTCCCTCTGCAAACTGAGGTGGCACTCCATGCTGTACAGTGTCTTTGTGCTGTTTCCTGATGTATTCAGCATTCATCTCCCGGGCCACAGTGTTGATGTTGGAGCACACTGTCTGTGTACTCGGACTGGTGTGGCTGCGGTCACTGAGACACTGTGCCAGGCTGCTGAGGGCACTCTGTCTGGGAGCATCTCCAGGTGCATTCCTTCGTGGGGCTCCTATTCCCCTTTCTGTGGTATCGGGGCCCCACACCTCGCTGCTGTACAGGAGCACTGGGGAGATCACATTGTCTAAGGCAGGGGTGCAAAACATATGGCCCGTGGGCTCCATCAGGTCCGCAAATGAACAAATCACAATTAAAAAAATAAAATAAACAAAACAAATATATATATATATATCCAAATAGAAAGTATTTTTCTGCGTGAAGTCAGAAATATACGTGATACATGAGAAACCATCAGCAACCGTCCCGCCATCCAAGTCAGCCCTCCGTCTCATGATTTTTCATGAGAGACTGGCCCTAAAAATAAGTTGTGCATCCCTGGTCAGCTGGTTGTGTGCTGGATTATGTTATGCGCCTGGTTGTTGGCTTTGTTCTGGAAGAGCATGACTCTGGTGTTGTCCAGGATGGCAGCGAGGGCCCAGTCCTGGCCATGCTTCTTTATGATGCCCAGGCTGTGATGCAGCACCTGCTCTGTGGGGGACAGCAGGACTGGGACTGTGAAGCGCTGCCAGGGGGGCCCACTGGTTGATCTAGCTGTTGATGTAGCTGAGTGTGGGTCTCACTCCACAGCCCTGTCTCACTCTGCAGCCTGGCCCTAGAATCCCTGTCCCTTTGTTGTCCACCTTCACGCTGCAGTGGCTGTCCTCGTACATGCTCTTGATGATGTCATAGATTTTCCTCTTATGCCACTGTCCAGCAGTCTGAGCAGCAGGCCCAGTGGCCAAATAGAGTCAATGTTTTTTTTTTAACTTGCTAAAGTAAGTGAACACTTTCCCAGGCCTGGTACCATGGTACCATGAGCGTCTGTCCAGCAGGCTGTGCAGGAGGCTGCTGTGGCTCTGGTGCAGTGCTGTGCTCAGTCAGGAAGCTCAGCACTCTGCTGTTGAGCATGCTGCGGAAAACCTTCCCAATGCTGCTTCCCTTGGTTCCGCAGATCTGGGAAAGCAGCTGGCCGCCAGTCCCAGGTTGTATAGCTTCAACAGAGCCACCTGCAATCCGGGCTGCTGTGCTGCAACATCTCATTGGGGACACCATCGGCCCCACTGGCTTTTTACATTTCAAGGATTTAATTAGTTTATTCACCTCCTTTAGTGCTATCAGGTTATTTTTTAATCACTTTTTCTACAGTTCTCAGTTTATTGAGATTCAGTTTTTGTGTCAGGTCTCCCTCTGGGATTTCTTGGTAGTTTTGGAAATAGGTTTTTCATAGGTTTCCATTCTGTATTGCCAGGTGTTTGTGTCTCTTTGTGGTGTTGAATTCTCTCCAGATTTCCCAGGAGTTTGTCTCAGTTGTCTCGTTTCTTGTTGTTCTGCATTTCCAGTAGAATGATGCAGTTTGTTTTTTTGCTCTTCTTGGGGTTTTCTATTTTCAGGTTGGTTTTAGACACTGTTGCCCCCAGGATGTTGTTAAGGTCTGTCTGTGTTGTGTTGGTAGTGCTTGGCCCCTTTCCCTCCTTCTCCCTCCATCTCTTTTTCTCTTCATCTCCCTGTCACTCTCCCTCTTAATCTCTCCCACTCCCTCTCCCTCTCACTTTCTCTCTCCCTCTGTCTCCCTCTCACTGTCTCACTCTCTTCATATCCCTCTCTTTCTCCCTCTCTCTGTGCCTCCCCTTCTCCTCTCCCTCTCTCAGGTTGTTAAACATTTTTCCTGTGTGTTAATTGTGTTGACGGCTGTAATCGGCACCCCGATTAGACTCCATTGATCTAGCTCTGCTAAGTGGATTGATTTTTAAATTTCTTATTGATCTCGGTTCTAAATCTCCACTCACTGCCCTGACACTGAGAGATAGAGAAAGAGAGGGACAGTGGGAGGGAGAGGGAGAAAAGGAGAGAAGGACATTAGGAGACAGGCAGGAGAGAGGGAGAGTGAGAGAAGGAAGGAGAGGGAGCAGGAGATTAAGTGGGAGTGGGAGGGGGAGAAGGAGGGGAAGGGGTGGGGGGCAGAAGGAGGGGAGAAGGAGGGGAAGGGGTGGAGGGAGGGGGGAGGAGAGGGGAAGGTGAGGGGGATAGGGAGGGCGAGAGGGTGGGAGATAGGGAGGGGGGAAGGAGAGGGGGAGAGGGAGAGGGATGGGATTATGGAGAGACAGAAGGAGTCTGGGGGGGATAGGGTGTTGGCAGTGAGAGTTTTTTTATCTAATTTTATTGAAAACAAATGCACAAATAAAAATAACAGTCAAATACATTAACCTTTTCTGGACAGAGAACCCCCTCTCCACACCCTATACCATTAAAAACATATACAATCCCCCCAAAAAATACAAGTCATAACACAAACAAAACACAAGAGCCTGTAATCCAAAAGCTGCAAAATAAATCAATATCACACACCCTCAAATCACCTCACTAAATACCACAACACTTCATCCTTATAAACCCTACAGAACACCACTAAAAACATGGCAACTGTGCCAAAAACAAATACAAACACAGAACAGACATTAAAAAACCAATACAATTTCAGTACAATAAAACACCACAACACCAGTAAAAAATGAATGAATAAAATTAGTTAGCTGGTGTGGATAGAGACACAGAGCCTCTTCAACTCCACCAAGTCTGCAGGAAAGAGGGGAGTGAGAGAGAGGCAGGGACAGGAAGTGAGAGGTGGGGACAGGGGGTAAGAGGGGGTAGGAAGGAGTGGCAGGGGAGAAAGAGGTGGAGGTAGGGAGAAGGAGGGAGATGGAGGAGGGAGAGGGTGATACTTGTCCTGGAGGCGGAGGGGTGTGGGTTTAGTTCTGGACTGGAGACACTACTACACAGAGAGAGACGGGGGGCTGCAACTAACACACAATAATACACTGACTGGTATACACACTGATTGACTGACTGTCCTCAGGTTCTGTTTGCCATGGTGTCCTCATATTCTGTGCCATGGTGTTTTGCAGGTTCTGTAGTGACCAGTTGGACTCAACCCCAGTCTGCTCTGACCACATCCCTGGTAAGAGACGACCCATCCTTTCTTTCTCTCTCTCTCCTACCTCTTTTTCCAACCTCTGCCTCTTCCTTTCCCTCTCCCTGTCTCTCTTTGGTCACCACTGTATGAGCTGCTCAGAGTGTGAACAGTGAGAAGAACCATTCTTGGTGTAGTGTTTGGTTCAGGGGTCAGGGGTCAGGGTTGTGCGGTTTGTTCTGGGGACTGGCTGCACCGTGCAGGTCACATCAGATTAATAAACACACGATGGCCTTCAGACAGAGACAGTCTGTGTGTGTGTGTAAGTCAATGTATGTGTGAGTATGTGTGTGTGTCAATGTACCATTGTGACATTATGTGGGTCAGTGTGTCATTGTGTCAGTATGTATCTCTATGCCAGAGTGTACGTGAGTCTGCATCATTGAGTCACTCTGTGTGTGAGTGTGTCAGTGTGTGTGTGTGTTTGTGTGTGTGAGTGTATATATTCAGTCTATATATTATTACTGATCTCAGTGTCTCATTCTCTCACAATAAGAGAGCAACAGTAAGGAGTGACATTGGGGACCAGCCACACTCTGAGGATATTGCCAATATATCAGCATTGATTACACAGGGTGCTGACAGAGAGAGGGAAGGAGAGAGAGGGAGTTAGTGAGGGTGGGTGGGAGTTGAGACCACAGAGATAGGAGGAAAGGGGGTGAAGGGAGTGGGGGGGAGAAAGAGAGAGAGGAGAAGTTAATAAAAAATAATGAAAAAGAAAAACCTAATAACAATGAAAGGACAGTAGCCCTGGATGGATAGTCTGCAGTTGGAGAGAGAGAGAGAGAGAGAGAGAGAGAGAGAGAGAGAGAGAGAGAGAGAGAGAGAGAGAGAGAGAGAGAGAGAGAGAGAGAGAGAGAGATTTTTTGACTTTTAATCCTCTTTATTGAAACATTCTCAAAGCCAATCAAGGCAAAAAAGTGCTCAGTGCAAAGCAAAAATAAGAAAACGCAGAAACAGAAACAATCAGCAAAACCAGCAGTATAAAAACAAAGCAACAGTGAGAGAGAATTATCCCCCCAAGTGTGTGAGTATGTGAGACTGTGAGTGTGCATATGTGTGAGAGAGTGTAAGATTGTGACATTTAAGGTGTAATGTCACACTCCAAGCTCACAATCACAACACAATAAACAAGTCAGTGGTCAGTGCGTGTGAGTTCGAGAGTGTGATAATATGTGAGAGTGTGAGACAGTGAGAGAGAGCCAGAGAGTGATGTGTGAAAGTTTGTGAAAGAGCATGATAGAGTGCGAGAGTGTCAGGGTGTGTCTGAGAGTGTATAAGTGTGTGATGTCTACTGTGTAAGGTCACACACCAAGCTACACATCACAACACAATAAGCAAGTCAGTGGTCAGTGAGCGTGTGTGTGTGTGTGTGTGTGTGTGTGTGTGTGTGCATGTGCAGTACAGGGCTATTAGAGTGACTGGACCACTGCTTGTCACTGTGCACTGGGCTGTATTGCAAGATGGAGAGAGGAAAGGATGGGGTGAGGATGGGGTGGGGGTGGTACTGGGGGGTGTGGAGTGGTGAAAGGGGGGGTTGGTCGTGAGGTGTGAGTCCCCCCACCCTCGCCCCCCCCTCACTCCCCTCCCTCGTTCTTCCTAACACCATCTTATTTCTCTCTCCTTCAATCTCACACTCCCTCTCTCTCTTTCAGACGCGCGCCACACTATATTCTACAAGAAATAATTGCTTTTGTCTGGAAGGAATAGAGCGGAGTGGGGGGGGGAGGGACGGCCGACACGGGGGGGGGGGGGGGGGTTGGGGGTACTCTCTCCCTCTCTTTCTCTGTTAGGGGGGTTCGTGAAGGACAACGTGGTGTCGCTCCTTTTTTCCCCCCTCCTTATTCGGCTTGCGGATGTCATCTGTCAAACGCGAACTGCAGGGGGGCGGGGGGCGGAGAGGGACAATAAACCTTGTGGTACAATTCTGGTGTGTCTTTGGAGAGAGAGGGAGAGAGAGAGAAAAATAAAGAGGTGAAAAAATCTAATAGTAATCAAAACATGGCAGACACAGCTTGGGACTCAATAACAACACTAATAATAATAATAATAATAATAATAATAATAATAATAATAACAACAACAACAACAAAATGTTAATTCATCCATATTTACAGTTTTGCGTTTATCAGTTAATCAGAAGCGTACAATTTGTGTGTATGCGCGCGTGTGAGAGATTTGAATGTATCTGTATGTACATATATATGTGTGTGTGCGTGTGTGTAAGAATGGTATTAAAGGAAACACGTGTGTTTATGTCAAGGGAAAGGGGGGGCTTGCTTACTGCTATTGATTGGGTTGTATTGACTGCGATGTTTAGCGTATGGATTTTTCTATTTAAGAAATCTATATCGGCGATAATCCGGCGTGCTCCGTCGCCGCGCGGGCTGGGCTCGCCGTGTGATTGGCGGCGCGAGGAGCTGGAGAATCGGGAAACCGCATCGCCACCGCGCGCGACACTACACTGTGCGTTCATTCATTCATTCATTCATTCATTCATTCATTCATTCATTCACAGATCTTAATTGATTTAATGTATTGTATCAAACTTTTTCTACGAGAAGTAATGCATAAAAAAAAGAATCTTCTGTATAATCGCGAGACACGTTCCCAATAAACGATAAGGAAACAGAATGAAAGAAGGGAGGAAAGGAAGATGGAACAAAAGAAAGAATGAAAGAAAAACAGGATAAAAAATGTAGAGATGCCCCATGAACATGCCCTCCTCCTTCGGCTACAGAAAACAATCGCAGCCTCATGTCCACACCACCGGGCTTGGTCCACTACCGCTCACGCGCTCTCCTCATTAATTAATTTCATTATGAGTTAATAAGCAACAATCGTTTTCTCACGCATGATGTGTGTTTAACTTTGGGTTTACGTTTGGGTTGAAAACGTAGAGAGATCGTGTATAAGTAGGCGCACATCTACTATTAGTAGTAATAA